>NW_022437194.1:0-85902 GCF_009761245.1 Sapajus apella
CTATGAATTCTTTGAGCCTCAACGTTGCTAACACTGATCTCAACTTTTAATCCCTCACAGCAGAAAGCCCACTGGGAGCCAAACATCATCATCATCAACAACAACAAAATGTAACAAAAGCAAAGAATATTCTAGGGATTAAAAATGAAAGAGGAATTGGGTAATGAGAAGATGGCTTCTGAGGTTAGTGAGAAACATTTTAAAATCACAAATGCCTCAGTGTTTTAAAATGTGAGATAAATACTGACACCTACACAGCTATCAAACCTGATTTAGATAAGATTAAGTTTCGACCGAATGCATATTCCAAGAAGAAACTCAAGCTATACTTTGTCTCAGCTGATATTCCTATTTAACGACAACCCACTGCTTTCCCTTGTTGTTTGCATGGGCCTTCAGAGCAAAGAAAGAACATTTCTCAAGTGGGTGCAACGGGAACCTCATGGAGCCTATGCGGTTCCACAGCCATGTTTCTTTTTCTAAACCTGCAAGGCATGACTAGCCTCCATCCTGCTAGGGAGCCAAGTGCTCACCCTGCCTCTCAGACCCTGTGCAAACCATGTTGCTGTCTTTTCTCTTTGCTGTGTTCCTCAGCCGAGCATACAGCATCCAGCACTAGGCTGAGAGAGAAAAGGTTGGAACTCCATGTATTCCTGGCGCTCTCTGTTCTTAGCCACATTAGCTGATGGGCAGTATAAGTCCTCAATGGAGAAAGTTGGAGTGATTTCACCCTAACCCTGCTTGCAGCGTCTTCTCTTCTCAGTTTCCCACCAGAACTGCCCATAGCATGAGGCTGTACCAGGGTATAAATGCACAGAAAGGAGCCCCGGCCCACTCTCCCTGCTCAAGATGGGCCGTGGATGATCAATTCTGAGGGCTTTGGTGGAAAAGGCTTGTGAAGGACAGAAATGGCTAGAGTGAGCAACTCTGGTGACAGGAGGAAACAGGAAAGCCTGTGAATGGATGAGGTTTATTTGATAACAATGTACAGCAGGGAAGTGTGAATGAAGAAAATAAAATGTGCAGAGATCCTCACACAATTCTGTTCTTTTCGTATGCCTTGAGGATTGGCATGGGCATTGACAGAAGTTCTTTAAGGTTAATTAAAGTGTCTTTTGCATGCAAAGTACTGCACACATCATAAGCTTAAAAGCTGATTTTTTCCTGTGCCTATAGTAAGTCTGCAATGGTAACAAAAATCTCTGTGGACATCTAGTAAATCTGGGGATGTGTATGTACGGAAACCAACACACATCCCCCGAGACACAGTGACCATGGCACCAAATGAATTCAAAAAACACCTGGGCCAGCCCCATGCACAGGATCCCACCCCATCTGTAAAGAATGCAGTTGCTCCCAGGGACCACAGAATGTGGCCGTTGTTCCTTATCTGGTAAAATCATTTCTCCCATCGCTGCCTAAGTCCACATTCACAACAGGAAGCTCAACTCAGGCTACCTGTCTACCGGAAAGCCAGTGAGAAAGTGTCACATTCCTCATCTTCTGGATTATGCATCAATATGACAGAGGTTCCCCAACACTTACCCGCTTGCTGCAGTCCCAGAGCTTCCTGTAATGACAGAAAATAAATTGTTATGAGCATCAGACCATGCTGTGTCCTGACTTTCCTGCGCTTGGTGACATTAAAACACTAGATGGAAACCAGTGTTCAATTAAAGAAACTCAAAAGAGGAACAGAGCAAACCGACACATGCTAAAGACAAATTTTTCTTGGACGTTGTTTCCTTCCAACCATGTTGCTGGCCATTAAGTGATTTTCGTCCAGAAAGAAAACACTAATGTAAAATGCTTGTGATCACACAGCGTGTGGTTGATGCTGTCATTTTCTCCCACTGTCTTAAATCAAGTCTCAGTCAAGAAGAGACTGTCGCTCAAAACTCCCCTAACCAAGGAAATTCTGTAAGTCTTCTACAATTTATATGGTAAAAATCTCATATCTTATATAAGATTTTCTGATCCTAATTCTAGAAGACAAAGTCAAGAAAGTAACTGTTTCACTGAGACCCCTAACATTCATATCCCATTTTACCTGGTTCTCTGCAGAGTCCCCAGAAGGGTCTTCCTGCTGAAGAGCAGGCCCTACAAGGATGCAAAGTGACCATGAGCTCCTTGGTGGTGTTGCTCAATAACAATTCAGGGGCAGGCCATGATGTGGGTCAAAGTGGAGGGTCACAGGGAAAGGACAGGAGCAGAAAAGAAAAGGAATCAGCGCTTTTGGGTTTGTAGCTCCAGGCCACCACAATGTGAAATAGCCCATCTCAAACATGGCACAACACACAGGGCAGGCTGTGTTTCCCAGCAGCTTCTCAGGGCTCCTTCTTTCTAATCTGACCTAAGCCATCTTGCCCTCCCTTTTTCATCCCTTCCAAAGTCATTTCCTTCCACAATTCACAAGTAATGTGGCTCTGGCTATGACCCCATCTCAAAGACTTTGTATTTGATAAGGAACAACCTTGATTCAGAGGCAATACTACATTCTGGCCAACATATGCTATGGTATTTATTTTTACTTTCTAACAATTTGTAAGGGATAACAGTGATATTGTATTAATCCTTATTAAAAAGTTAAAACAAAATATGAAAATATTCAATGATCCTATCATTTGAAGAAAACCCTTACTTAGCATGTGATATTTGTCTTTTCACTCTTTATTTCCATCAACTCATGTGTGTTACATGGGGTCCGTTGCTGATCATACTCACACTGGTTTCAGGACTAGGACAGCCCTTCGTGAGTGGTGGAAGATGGGACGCTGATCCTCTCTAACCCAGCTGTGCATAAGAATCTAGCTACACAAGCACCACCTGCACAGTCAGGCGACTGCCAGAAGCTATTCTTTGTGTCACCACAGGGACATCAAGCCGGGCAACTACTCTAAAGTGTCTGGCCTAACCCTCAAGTTCATCCCTGCTGATCATGTCATTGCTGGGCTAAGCTGAACATTTCATAAACTCACTCCATTTCACTGTCTCTCAGTAATTTCTGGTGGTGCTCCTGCCATCAACACACAGAAACATGGAGAAGACACGAAACAAAGTACCTCCTCTTTTGAGGCTCTTAGGAAGATGCCCGCCATTCAGACCAGTCATGGAGTTGGATATCACCTCCACCTTCAGATGAGGTTTGAACATTCCGGCCACGCCCAAGTGATGGTGTAGAACTCACCCTCCTGATGTTGCACCTTTGTTTCTCCTCCACCTCCATGGCTTTGCTGCCCTCACTCCTTCCTTCTATTCCTCTAAATCATTTTTCTTGGCAGACCCAGGCCAAGGCCGTAGTCTGCTCTCTCTCTCATAGACCAACCTGGGCAGCTGTCTATGAATTCTTAGAGCCATAATGTTGCTAACTCTGATCTCAACCTTTAATCACTCACAGCAGAAAGCCCACTGGGTACCAAACAACAACAGCAGCAACCAAAAAAAAAATAACAAAAGCAAAGAATATTCTAGATATTAAAGAGGACTAGGGGAATTGGGTTATGAGGAGGTGGCTTCTGAGGTTAACATGAAACATTTTACAATCACAGAAGCCTCAGTGTTTTAAAATGTGGGATAGGTACTGACACCTACACAGCCATCAAAGTCGATTTATATACAGTAAGTTTCCACCAAATGCATACTCCAAGAAAAGAACTCAAGCTATACTTCGGCTCAATTGATATTCATATTTAAAGAAAACCCACTGCTTTCACTGGTTTTTCCAAGGGTCTTCAGAGGTAAACAAGAATCTTCGTCAAGAGTGGGTTCAACGGGGACCTCACAGAGCCTCTGCAGTTCCACAGCCATATTTGTTTTTCCCCACCTGCAACACATGACCACCCTCCATCTTACTAGGATGGCAACTGCTCACCCCGCCTCTCAGACCCTGTGCACACCATGTGGTTCTCCTTTCACGTTGCTGTGTTTCTGTGCTGAGGACACAGGAACCACAACCAGGCTGAGGGAGAAAAGACCGGAACTCCACATGACCTTGGCACTATCTATTCTGGGCCACGTTACTTGATGGGCAGTATGATGCTTGAATGAAGAAAGTTGGGGTGATTTCACCCTAAACCTGACTGCAGGCTCCTCTGCTCTGAGTTTCCCACCAGAACTGGCCATAGCATAAGGCTGTACCAGGGTCTAAATGCACAGAAAGGGCCCCGGCCCACTCTCCCTGCTCAGGATGGGCCATGGATGATCAATTCTGAGGGCTTTGATAGAAAAGGCTTGTGAAGAACAGAAATGACTAGAGTGAGCCACCCCAATGCCAGGAGGAAATATGAAGGCCTGTAAACATGTGAGGTTTATTTGAAAACCAGGCACAGCAGGGATTAGTAAATGAAAAAATATAGTTAGAAGAGATCCTGACACAGTTCTGTTCTCTTGGTTCACCTTGACAATTAGCCTGGGTGTTGACAGAACTTCTTTTGGGTTAAAGGGTCCTTTGCATGCAATCAACTGCACACATTGTAAGCTTACAAGTTTTTTCCTGTGCCGATAGTAAGACTACAATGGTGACGAAAATCCCTGTGGAGAATGTGAACACTAGGAAATCTGGGGATATGTATATATGGAAACCAGCACACACACTCCAAGACACAGTGACCATGGCACTGCATGAATTCTCAAAACCTGGGCCAGCCCTGTGCACAGGATCCGACCCCACCTGCAGAGAATGCAGTTGCTCCCAGGGAAGGCAGAATGCGGCCGTTGTTCCTTATCTGGAAAAATCAATTCTCCCATCGCTGCGTAAGTCCTCATTCACAACAGGAAACTCAACTCAGGCTACTTGTCTACAGGAAAGCCAGTGAGACAGTGCCACGTTCCTCATCTTCTGGATTACAGTATGAGAGGTTCCCCAATACTTACCCACTTGCTGCAGTCCCACAGCTTCCTGTAATGACAGAAAATAAATTGCTGTGAGCATCAGACCACGTAGTGTCCTGACTTTCCTGCACTTGGTGACATTAAAACACTAGATGGAAACCAGTATTCAATCAGAGAAACCCAAAATAAGGACAGAGCAAACCGACTCATGCTAAAGACAAGTTTTTCTTGGACAACGTTTCCTTCCAACCATGTTGCTTGGCCATTAAGTGATTTTTGTCCCAAAAAGAAAACAGACCTAATGCAAAAAGCTTGAGACCACACATTGTGTGGCTGATGCTGTCATTTTCTCCCACTGTCTTAAATCAAGTCTCAGTTAAGAAGAGACTCTCTCTCAAAACTCCCCCAACCAAGGAAATTCTGTAAGTTATCT
Organism: Sapajus apella; assembly: GCF_009761245.1. Lineage (NCBI taxonomy): Eukaryota > Metazoa > Chordata > Mammalia > Primates > Cebidae > Sapajus > Sapajus apella. Next base: position 5,264 of record NW_022437194.1, read on the forward strand.
ACGATTTATGTGGTAAAATCCTCCTATCTTATATAAGATTCTTTGATCCTAATTCAAAATGATAAAGTCAAGCAAGCAAGTGTTTCACTCACACACAGTATCTGACCTGACATTCATATCCCATTATACCTGATCCTCTGCAGCATCCCTGGAGGTGTCTTCCTGCTGAAGAGCAGGCCCTAGAAGGATGAAAAGTGACCGTCAGCACCTTGGTGTTGTTGCTCATTAACAATTCAGGGGCATGCCATGATGTGGGATAGGAGGAGGGTGGCAGGAAAAGGACAGGAGCAGAAAAGGGAATCAGGGCCTTTGGGTTTGTAGCTCCAGGCCACCACAACATGAAATAGCCCATCTCAAACACAGCACATGACACTGGGCAGGCTATTTTTCCCTGAAGCTTCTCAGGTCTCCACCTTTCTAAGCTGACCTTAGCCATCTTGCCATCCCTTCTTCATCCCCTCCAAAGTCATTTCCATCCACAATCCACAAGTTGTGGTGCTCTGGCTGTGACTCCTGCTCACCCTGCCCCTGGGAAGACCCTTTCGTTCTCATTGCTGTGTTTCTGAGCCTACCACACAGCAACCATGACTAGGCTGAGGGAAAAAAGGCCAAAACTCTGCATGACCTGGGCACTATCTATTCTGGGCCATGTTAGCTGATGGGCAGCATCAGGCCTCAATGAAGAATGCTGTTGTGATTTCACGCCAACCCTGCTTTCAGGCTCCTGTCTTCTCACTTTCCCAACAGAACTAGCCATAGCATGAGGCTGTACCAGGGTTTAAATGCACAGAAGGAAGCCCCAGCCCACTCTCCCTGCTGAAGATGGGCCAAGGATGATCAATTCTGAGGGCTTTGGTATAAAAGGCTTGTGAAGAATGAAAATGGCTAGAGTGAGCCACTGCAATGCCAGGAGGCACTAGGAAGGCCTGTAAACAGGTGAGGTTTATTTGAAAACCAAATATAGTAGGGACTCGTGAATGAAAAAAATAAAATAAAATTAGCAGAGATCCTGACACAATTCTGTTCTTTTGGTATGCCTTTGGAATCGGCCTTGTCATTGACAGAACTTCTTTTAGGTTAATTAAAGTGTTCTTTGCATGCAATCAACTGCACACATTGTAAGCTTACAAGTTGATTTTTTCCTGTACCTATAGTAAGACTGCACCAGTAATGAGAATCCCTGTGGAGAATGTAAACACTAGTAAATCTAGGGATGTGTATGTGCAGAAACCAACACACACACTCCAAGACGCAGTGACCATGGCATAATATGAATTCACAAAGATGTGGGCCATCCCCATGGATAAGATCCCACCCCACCTTGAGACAACACAATTGCTCCCAGGGACTGTAGAATGTGGCCATTGTTTCTTATCTGGAAACATCATTTCTCCCATCACTGTCTAAGTCCTCATTTACAACAGGAAGCTCAACTCAGGCTGCCTGTCTACAGGAAAGCCAGTGAGACAGTGCCACATTCCTCATCTGGATTACTAATCAGTGACATTGGTTCCCCAGTACTTACCAGCTTGCTGCAGTCCTGCAGCTTCCTGTAATGACAGAAAATAAATTGCTATGAACATCAGACCATGCTGTGTCCTGACGTTCCTGCACTTGGTGACATTAAAAAACAAGATGGAAACCAGTGTTCAACCAATGAAACCCAAAAGAAGGACAGTGTAAACCAACTCATGCTAAGGACAAGGTTTTCTTGGCTGATGTTTCCTTCCAACCACGTTGCTTGGCCATTAAGTGATTTTTGTCGCAAAAGAAAACAGACCTGGTAAAGCAAAAACTTGTGACATCACAGTGTGTGATTGATGCTATCATTTTCTCCCACTGTTAAATCGAGTCTCGGTCAAGAAGAGATTCTCGATCAAAACTCCTCCAACCAAGGAAATTCTGTAAGTCATGTACAATTTACATGGTAAATTTCTCATCTTATATAAGATTCTCTGATCCCAATTCAAGAAGATAAAGTCAAGAAAGCAACTGTTTCACTCAGACACATCCTGTGGGCTGCCATTTATATCCCATTGTACCTTGTCCTCTGCAGCATCCATGGAAGGGTCTTCCTGCTGAAGAGCAGGCCCTGGAAGAATGCAAAGTGACCATCAGCACCTTGGTGATGTTGCTCATTAACTATTCAGCAGCCTGCCATAATTTTGGTGAAGGAGGGAAAGGACATAGGTCATAGGGAAAGGATAAGAGCAGAAAGAAAGGGAATCAGGGCCTTTAGGTTTGTAGCTCCAGGCTACCACAATATTAAATAGCCCACCTGAAACACGGAACACCACACATGGCAGGCTGTGCTTCCCTGGGCTCTTCCTTTCTCATCTGACCTAAGCTATTTTGCCCTCCCTTCTTCATCCCTTACAGGGTCATTTTCTCCTAGAATCCACAAATGCTGCTGCTCTGGCTATTGCCCCATCTAAAAGATTTTGTACTTGATAAGGGACTACCTTGTTTCAGAAAGAGTATCAAATTCTAGCCAACATTTGCTATTGTATTTATTAACCCTTTAAGTTAAGCCAAAAGTTGGTGAGTCAATTAGCCTATCATTTAAAGATAACCGCTACTTAGCTTGTGATATTTGTGTTTTCACCCTTTTTTTCATCACCACTTGTGCGTGATATGGGGTCCATTGCTGCTGATCCTCACACTGGTTCCAGGACTGGGATAGCCCTTCATGAGTGGCAGCAAGTGGGGCACTGATTCCCTCTAACCGAGCTGTGCAGCAGAATCAGCAGAGGAGGTTGGCACCAGGCTAACAGCCAATTTGCTCCTTGAGATCTTGTTAGGTGCTGTGTCTACACTGAATTAGAGCATTTCTAGTGTTCATGATGACAATGTCACTAAATACAATAGGATATGTCCCTATATGTTCTCCTTTTTTCACCAGCAACTAAGAAATAGCCCATCACTTAAGACCAATGACCTGGCAGCTGTCTCTGTGTGTTTCATATTAATGACCACACCGAAGTCCACTGTACAATGAACCTACTCACACTCTGGGTCACCTGATCATTGAGACCATTCTACTGTGATTCACAGTGCTTGAGATCTTTATAGGCTAACATACTTCCACAAACACACATAGATGCTCGGCTTTTCTGACAAGTTACACCAGGATCATGTGATAACTTCAGACTAGCAGCCCAGAGCATCAATCTCCCACCTATTCCCGAGTTTGTCTTTGCCATTTCCATTTAGGTGAGCAAAAGTTTAAAAAAAAATCATCTCTACATCATCTTCATATGAGGACTGGGGATGTTAAACTCACCTTCAGTTACAGCTATGGTGGAGAATGAATGGATTGATATATGGAAAAATATAGTGGTAATTAAGTTTCATTTTTAGAATATTAATCTTTGTTTGTGCTTTGCACATGAGAACATGTTTTCTTGGGTAAAGCACACAAACTCGCAGAGACAGTCACAATCACTTTGCATTGACTCTATCCTCCATACTTCCCAACCCTGATGCACATCAACCACCCTCTTCTACCTAAATGCACTGTTCCTTCCAGGCACTAGAGTAGATGGTCCCAAATTTCTTGGCTGGAATCTTCACTTTTTAAGAGAAAACTGCTAGAACCTCATTTCTGGCAGGAAATTCAAACCAGAGTGGCTCTCCAGAAAAAGGAGGCAAGGAAGCGTCACCTTTCTCAACACTAGAATTTTTCCTTAGCATCAGGGTGATCCCAGAATACGTACTGCTTGTCTGTGTGACTGTATCCACCTGCATTTAGAGAATAAATGAAAACGGTATAAGGATCAGACCATGCTGTGTCCTGTATGCATGGGGTTTTTCTTTCTTTTCTTTTCTTAAGATGGAGTCTCACTCTATCACCCAGGCTGGAGTGCAGTGTCATAAACTCAGCTCACTGCCAACCTCCGCCTCCTGTGCTCAAGTGAATCTGCTGTTCCTCAGCCTCCCCAGTAGCCGAGATTAGAGCTGCTGGTCACCATGCATGGCTAATTTTTCTATTTTTAGTAGAGATTGGCTTTCACCATATAGATCTTTTCTTTACTTGTTGACATTAGAAAAGCATATGGGAGATAGTGGTTGAGGCAATGGCTCCAAAATAAAGCCTACAACATAATACTGGAAAGGCACAAGATTTTTATGCAAGACTTTCAAGACTGTTTTGGTTGTACAGTTACAATTATTTAAGAAGAAAGATTTCCCCTAAAAAAAATGCTTGCTGCCATACAGTTCCTAACTGAAGGTGTTATCTAAGAATGTCATCTGAGATCATTTCTTACCTGGTAATGAACCCTCACATTTTCCCACAAAAAAATTCTGTAAGTCATCTATAATGTATGTGGTAAGATTTTCATATGTCAAAGCAAATAAAATTTTAAAAAAGCAAGAGCAACAAAATTTCCATCTTAGACAAAGAAAAAAGAACTTACCATGCGAATGCCTGGGACAGCCTCAGATGAAGGCTCCTGCATCAGGTCCTCATTGTGATCTAGGAAACACAGAGTAACTGTCAGCATGTCTGTTCCACTGAAGGAATCCCTTAGGCAACCTGGGGTGTTGGGGACAGGAGGCTGGTGTGTGTGAAGGAGGTAGGTTAAGAACAGAAACTTGGCTGCCACTGGGACACCTTCCTTGATGATGAGGAAAGGCAAATGAGACCATCAGGAAAGCCACAGATCAGGGCCTGGTTCTCTGGCTAAGACTCCCTCACCACTGTGAAATAGGCAGTGTTCACAGAGGGTGACACACAAATGCGCTGGTGATTCCATGACAGTGTCCCATCATCCCCCTGTGCAATTTGAGGCCTGGTAAATGTCCATTTTTTTTTTTGTTCTTGAAATGTTATGTCATTCATCTTTCCTGGATATACATATGCTCCTCCTGCACTTATCCATTTTATTGGCTTTAAAATCATTATTGTGGCCAAAATACATAATATTTATTATTTTGATAATCAAGTGCACACTTCAGTGGCATTAGTACTGTGCACAATTCTGTGCAGTAAACTAAAAATAGTCCATATCCAGATGTCTTATTTTCTACCTTAGGAAACTAGAGAAAAAAGTGTAGTGTCATGTAAACTAGGCAACCCCCCTACCCCAAAATATAGCAGTGTTTGCAGAAATCAATGTAATAGAATTAATAATAATAAAAAAAAACCACAAAACCAAAAGATGCTTCTTAGAAAAGATCAATATAATTGGTAAACCTCCAGCCAGGCTAATCACAAAGAAAAGATAGAAGACAGTTTTTATTTCTTAAAGGAATGTAAACGATGATAGCTATCTTCCACGGGATGGCCTCTGGTATTCCATGAAGCACAGGACTACATAGCAGAATAAAAAAACGAAAGTATAATGTTGGTTTAATAACCATTATATTATTACATTTATGTACGTTTATCAAAAGAAAGTTTTATAAATTAACAGTCAATAAAAAACATTTTGGCTTTAAAAAGAAAAAAAAAGACACAATGTACAAATAATATAACTAAAAGAGGAATTATCCCTGATGATCCCATGAACATTAAGAAAATAAGAACAGAATAAGTTGAACAAATCTATGCCTGCAATTTGTTTTAGTGTAGGAGTGAAACTTTATTAAAAACTTCTAGAGAAGGATTGACAGTAAGGGCAGTACCCTTTGAAGAGAACCAAGCAGGCAACTTGCGAGTTTCAAGTGTCTATGCCCACTGATTTTCTAGCTTAGATGAAATGGACAAATGCCTTCAAAGGAAGCAACTACCATAACCATCCAAAGGAGAGACAGATAGTCTGGGTAGGCTTCTATCTATTATAGAATTAAATCACTAAGTAGTAACTTTAAGAAAACATGCCCGTTCAATTTTACGGTTGAATTCTACCTAACTCTTAAAATGGAAAATATAGTCTTACCAGCAAGTGATCAAAATTCTACGTATTTACCCAGCTGAATTTAAAAATTATGTTCATCGTAAAATGTGCCCAAGAATGTGGGCAGCTTTATTCATAATTGTCCAGACTGGAAGGAGCAGCTGAGATGGTCTTCAGGAGGTAAATGAACCAACTGACACTGTTCAACAAACCCAATAAGATATTATTCACTGACAAAAAATTTTAACCTGTTAAGTTTCAAAAAGATATACAAGATCTTACATGTATATTGCTAAGTAAAGTAAGTTAGTCATGAGGAGGTACATACGCTTATGATTCTACCTCTATAAAATTCTGGAAAAGGAAACCTATGCAGGCAGTAAAATCATCCATGGTTTTCAGGAATCATCAGGAAAAAAGACAGGAATTAATAGGTGCAGCACAGGTTATGCTTAGGATGTGAAATTATTCTGCTAGGGTAACAAAGGACATTGTGAGTTTGTCAGAACCCATAGACCAGACAACACAGAATGAACCTTGATGCTAACCCTAGACTATTACTAATAAGAATGTATCACTATTGGCACAGTCATTGTCACAAGTGTTATCACACTCATGTAAGATGTCATCACAAAAAGGAACCTATGAAGGTGAGTATATGGAAATTTTCTGTACCACTTCCTCCATTTTTAGGTTAATTCAAAACAGTTTGAAGTGATGTCCATTACTTTACAAACCTGGCAACATTATCTCAGAAAAACATTCTTTTTACTTAATGTTTAACAATCAGCAAAATGTCTACAAGTTGAACTCAGGTGTTCTTTATCATTAAAAGTAAACCCAAATCAGGAATAAAAAAAAATACACCTTTACTCTGGTAGTTGTAGCAATAGCTATTGACTTAATACATTTAAATCTGCACACATAAAATAAAGAATATAGTGTAGCAATTTTATAATTGTCTGAAATTAGAGACACTGAAGAATCTAGAAATAGTATCATGAATGAACTGAATGACTGAATTTCCATTATACCTTCCATTGGTGCAACTCTAGGGTGTATACACCTGGGAAGCCAGCGACGGGAAATTCCCTTCTTACGCTTGCAGTGACAGACAGTGGATTCTTCACTGATCCCTGGATCCACTCTCCCATAGTGGATGGAACTCACTGGGAAATGAATTAAAATAAAGATAGCTGTTGATATCTTGCTGCAGAAGATCAGATAAATGAGCATTTATTTATTCACAGCTTAACTGTTTGATCCCATTGTTCATCTTCTGCAGAGCAAAGCCCCCTGAATCTGAGTTGGGCTTCAGAAAGAACTTGCACTGTGGGTTTCACTTATAACTGCAGGCAAATACCGTATTGAGATGAGACATTACAGAAAGGTAGTATATTGGAGTGACCAAGAGCATAGGATCTGGCAATAAGGTCTGAGCTCAAGGCCTTTTGAGAAGCTGCTCAAATCTGATGAAGTTCTATAGACCCCTCTGTGCCTCCACTCCCTGGTCTGAATGGGGAAATGTTGATAATGGCCTATGTTATGTTAAAAGGGTAAAAATAGTGAAGCGGACATAAAGCCTTACAAAGGTGGGTGCTTCCTAAGTGCCATAAAGTGCTCAACTATTTTATGTCTGGAAGAATAAGCCAAGCCCTTGGTAGTGGTAAACACAGAGAAGGCACTTGGGGGACTCCAGGACAGTGGAGGGTAAAATTTTCTTCATTCTTGACATGGGTCCATGTTTTAGAAGTTGTGAAAAATTTATGTTCTTTCCTGTGATGCTCACATCAGCCCAGAGACATGGGCAGAGCAGGAGGTGCCACCCAGAGTTAACAGTTCAATAAAGTGAAATAAAGAGATTTGAAGCAACCTGCCTTGAGTCATGACACTGATGAATGATAGATCTTGGACAAGCATTTGGTTGATTTTCTGGGGACAGAGATCCCTGAACACCTGAAGCCTCTAAATCATAACCTGGACCCTGAACCTGGAGCATTTACCACTCCCTTTCTGATTCCTCCGGCACCAAGGGCTCTTCAGGAAGGTTGATGTCCTGGAAGAGGTGGCTGAATCCAGAGAAGAGTTCAACCCATTAAACACAACTCCTGTTTCTTGGTTTTAACTCCTAGGCTAAAATATGGCACTGCCCTCCAGTCTGGGCAATACAGTGAGACTCCATCTCAAACACACACACACACACACACACACACACACAAAGCCTTTTTGGGGAACAAATTCAAATGTCTGTTCATCCTACCCAGAGCCCAGAGCTGTCAGCAGTCTGGCAATGAGCACCCCTCCAAAACCAATTGACCACACAAAGGGACTCAGTTCTGCTTGGCTCTCAAGCCGGTTCAGAACTTAGGATATTCCAAATTAACTACCACCTGATGGCTGTCCTAAGAATAAACTTCCCTTCAACTAACGACTGTGAATAAACAATTAATGGGAATTAACTGAAAATGTGGCACCCAAGTTGGTGTTTCAATGGTTTCTTCAGTATCCAGTCTATGGAAGTCAAAAAAAAAAAAAAAAAAAAAAAAAAAAAAGGCCAGGCACAGTAGCTGAGGCCTGTAATCCAAGCACTTTGGGAGGCCAAGCTTGGTAGATCACAAGGGTCAGGAGTTCGAGACCAGCCTGGCCGATATAGTTAAACCCCGTTTCTACTCAAAATACAAAAGATTTTCCAGGAGTGGTGGTGGGTGCCTGTAATCCGAGCACTTTAGGAGGCTCAGACAGGTGGATTATGAGGTCAGAGTTCAAGACCAGCCTGGCCAAGATGGTGAAACAACATCTCTACCAAAAATACAAAAAAAGGCCAGGCGTGGCTCATGCCTGTAATCCCAGCACTTTGGGAGGCCAAGCTGGGCAGATCACGAGGTCAGGAGATCAAGGCCATCCTGGCCAACATGGTGAAACTCCATCTTTATTAAAAATGCAAAAATTAATGGGGCTTGGTGGTCGGAGCCTGTAGTCCCAGCTACTCGGGAGGGTGAGGCAGGAGAATTGCTTGAACCTGGGACGCAGAGGTTGCAGTGAGCCAAGATTGAGCCATTGCACTCCAGTCTGGCAACAAAGCAAGACTCCATCTCAAAAACAAAATGAAACAAAACAAAACAACAACAAAAAATTAGCCAGGCATGTTGGCACACATCTGTAATCCCAGCTATTCAGGAAGATGAGGCGGATAACTGCTTAAACCTGGGAGAAGGAAGCTGCAGTGAGCCAAGATCACACCACTGCCCTCCAGTCTAGGCGATACAGTGAGACTGCATCTCAAACACACACACACACACACACACACACACACACACACCCCTAATATAATATCCCCAAATACTGGTAGAAACCAAACTTTTCCTTTTGTGATCTAGGAAACACAGACTGTCCATATGTTGGTTCCACCAAAAAAAATCCCATAGGCGACCTTGGGTGTTGGGGACAGGGGGCTGGTGTCTGTGAAGCTGATAGGTTAAGAACAGAAACTTAGCATCCATGGTTGTCAGGAGTCCTCAGAAGACGGGCATTAATAGGTGCAGCACAGGTCATGCTTAGGACACAAAACTATTCTGTCAGGGGGATAAATAACATCATGAGATTGTCAAAACCCCCAGACAGGACAACACAGAGTGAAAGTAGATGCTAACTCTATTAGAGTTCCATTAGTAAGAATGTATCACTGTTGGTTCAACTGTAACATTGTAACAAGTGTTATCACATGCACTTAAAATGTGATCACAAAAGAAAACTGAGGAAGGTGAGTATATGGAAATTTTCTGTACTACTTCCCTCATTTTTAGGTTAATTCAAAACAGTTTGAACTGACATCCATTAATTAAAATACCTGGCAACACTGTCTCAGGAAAAAATCCGTTTTACTTAATGTTTAACAATCAGCAAAATGTCTACAAGTTGCACTGAGATGTTCTTTACTATTAAAAGGAAATCCAGTCCTGGAATGGAAATGCACTTTTATTCCTGTAGCTGTAGGACTAGTTATTGTCTTTTATTTTTATTTTTTTTTAACTGAGTCTTGCTCTGTCACCCAGGCTGGAGTGCAGTGGCATGATGTAGGTTCACTGGAACTCGGGAAGAGGCTTCCCAGGTTCAAGCAATTCTTCTGCCTAAGCCTTCCGAGTGGCTGGAAATACAGGCATACACAACCACACCCAGCTAGATTTTTTTTTTGGTATTTTTAGTAGAGACGAGGTTTCACCTCATTGGCCAGGCTGGTCTCGAACTCCTGACCTCATGATCTATCCTCCTCACCATCCCAAAGTGCTAGGATTATAAGCATGAGCCACTGGGCCCAGCCTAGTGATTGTCTTAATACATTTAAATTTGCACACATGACATAAAGAATATAATAGAGCAATTTTATAATTTTCTGAAATATGAAACACTGAAGAATCTAGAAATCGTATCATGAATGAATTGAATGAATTTCCACAATACCTTCCATTGATGTAACTCTAGGGCGTAAACGGATGGGAGGCCTGTAACAAAGGATTCCCTTCTTAGGGCTGCAGCAGCAGACAGTGGATTCTCCAGTGAACCCGGGATCCACTCCCTGTTCCTCGATGCAACATGCTAAGAAAGGAATTAAAATGAAGACAGTTGTTGATATCTTGCTGCAGAAAATCAGAAAAGTTGCACATATAACTGTACAGGCATTACCTTTATTGAGATGAGACATTAGGGAAAGGTAGTATATTGGAGTGACCAAGAGCATAGAGTCTGGTACATAAGATCAAGGCCTTTTGAGAAGCTGCTCAAACCTGAGGAAGTTCTATAGTCCCCTCTGTGCCTCCACTCCCTGGTCTGAATGGGGAAATGTTGATAATGGCCTATATTATGTTAAAAGGGTAAAAATAATGACGTGGACATAAAGCCTTAAGAAGGTGGGTGCTTCCTAAGTGCCATAAAGTGCTCAACTATTTTATGTCTGGAAGAATAAGCCAAGCCCCTGGTAGTGGTAGAGAGAGGGCACTTGGGAGACTGCCACCCAGAGCTGACAGTTCAAGGAAGTGAAATAAAGAGATTTGAAGTGACCTGTGTAGAGCCATGACACTGATGAAAGATAGATCTGGGACAAGCATTTGGTTGGTTTTCTCAGGACAGAAATCCCTGAACAACTAAGGCCTCTAAATTATGGCCTGGACCCTGAACTTGGAGCTCTTTCCCCACTCCCTTTCTCAATCCTTCTGCATCAAGGACTGTTCACAAAGGCTGATGTCCTAGAAGAGGTGGCTGAGTCCAGAGAAGAGCTCAAATCATTAAACAAAACTCCTGTCTCTAGGTTTTAACTCCTGGGCTAAAATATGGAAGTTTCCTGCAAACAAAGCCTTTCTGAGAAACAAATTTAAATATCTGTTCATCTTACCCAGAGCCCAGAACCGTCGGCTGTCTGGCAGTGAGCACCCCTCCATAACCAACTGACCACCCCAAGGTACCAAGTTCTGCTTGGCTCTCAAGCTAGTTCAGATCTCAGGACATTCCAAACCAATTGCCACCTGATGGCTGTGCCAAGAATCAACTTCCTTTCAACTGATCAACCCTGGACAAGCAGTTAATGGGAATTAACTGAAAATGTGGCCACCCAAGTTGGTGTTTCAGTGGTTTAGTGAATTAAATATTTAACCCCCAATGTCTCACTGGCTATTGTTCTGCACAACCATCTGAGCAGTCTGGACTAAGCACTGCCTGAGAGTCTCAGGCAAATATATTGAAATAATGTAGAAGTCACATGTGATGAAAAGAGTACTCAAACTTATTTAGACGTAGTGTTCGGCCAATAGTTGACATTAGATGAATGTAAACAGAAAATTTAGTAACTTCAACAGAAAGATACATGGCTCTTACTATCAGCATGAGATGTTTCCTGTGCATACGAAACAATTCACAAATTATCAAAAAACCTGTGGGGGGGCATGACGGAAGTTAAAGCTGCTGCTGAAACTTTGAAGGAGACAGTTCTCATCCTAGCCAAGCAAAAAGATCGAGGTTTTCAAGTGGAAGAGAAACAGAAGGCAATGATGTGTGACCTGTAAAGCATCTGTAAAGAGATGTGGTACAAGTTGAAATTCTGAGGCATAAATCTGAGAAGTTCCAAAAAGAAACAGATTTGAGAGTGAAAAATTATTACCTCTTGTAATCTCATTGAGAGCAAATTATTGTCTTAAGAATAGCTTTTTTAACCAAAAGTTTAGTTTTGCATTAGTGTATTTTTAATATTATAGCTAATTTTAATAAGACCTTATGAACCAATTTATCTAATGCCAGGCAGTTTTCACTGCAAGGTAAAATTCTCATAAATCTTACATGACTTCTAATAATGTTTCCTATTTCTTAACTTTTTATGTTCTTTTAGTTTGATTTATCTTTTTAAAAAAATTTAAAAGAATTCCTCAAAACTTCTAAATTAAGCAAAAGTGTTTCCCATCATGAAATTTATTTTTATTTTCTAAAAATCTCCTATTTTAAACTGCTCTAATACTTGTTTTCAGATTTTGACATCTGTATTCAGAAGACTTTGGTGTTTCATGGAATGTCTCATACCGTATTTGGTATCAAGATTCTGATGAAGGCAGTGATGTTATATGTCTGTCTTCTCTATCTACTCTATGGAAGCATGTGTATAAAAAAAATTGGCATGGGAAACAGTAATTCTTCCTAGAGAAAAAAACATATAAAACATCTTGATAGAATGAAAACTATAAACTGAGTAATAAAACTCTAAAACATATTTAAAAACCGGTAGACAAACAGTAATTGGGGAAATTTTTAAAAATCAGAATGACATTTAATATACAGGAAAACTGGCCCATCTGAAGACATTAGTCAGGAGATAAAAATGAACATACATACCTCTGAGACAACAGTTAGAAACATTCCCCATCTTGCGAGCCAGAGAAAATTTCCAAGCTGCTTTTACCTGCCAACCTTTGGTTGCCAGAATAGCACCTGAAATCAAAGGCAAGACCTACATCATCAGATCACCTCAGCAACAGGTCACCATAGAATTTTTGCAAGCATGCATGTCACAATATGGGGCCCAACTGCTTGATCTAGACCAGGCCACTTTCACATGGACAGGGGAGTCACTTAGACTGCATGTTTATTTCAAAACTGAATCCCAGACCCACAATATTATTCTGTGTGTACCCAAAGTGCTGGGATTACAGGCATGAGCCACCACTCCTGCTCCCTACTTTATTTTTCTCTTCAACACTTATCAACTAATGTGCAAGATATTTTTCTGATTTATATTTGTCTTTTTTTGCAAGGTAAAATAAATTGTTTACATTTATCTTATTGCCTGCATCTCCAATCAGGATGCAAACTCTATGAAGACAGAAACTTTTGTCTGAGTTCTCCTATGCCTCACACAAAGTAAGAAATCAACAAATATTTGTTGCATCAAGTGAAAAGCTATGATTTAAGAAGTAATAAAGTTAATCTCCCTTTGATAGCCATTAAAAATGGCTTATGTGTTTTCACCAGCTTGCATAATGCTTTTCTGAGTTGCTTACAGTTATAAATGCTAGCATGGCTGGGCGCAGTGGCTCACGCCTGTGGTCCCAGCACTTTGGGAGACCGAGGCAGGTGGTGAAAACCCGTCTCTACTAAAAATACAAAAATTAGCTGAATGCAATGATGGGCACCTGTAATCCCAGCTACTCTGGAGGCTGAGGCAGGAGAATCGCTTGAACCCAGGAGGTGGAGGTTGCAGCGGAAAAAAAAAAAAAAAAAAAAACTAGCCTGGGCTAGCTAATTATAATTTAGAACTCTGTCTATTCCACTAGACGGTGTTTGCTTTTTCTGTATGCCATAAATGGGGCTAAATGAACTAGAGGCAAAGAGTAAAAATATATAGAAGAGGGACATGGGTGTGGGTTTTGAAATCAGAGAGCCCTGGATTTACATCCCAAATATGCCACTTGATAGTGTAGGTGACTTAAACTCTTTGTGCCTCCATTGTTGCAAAAACAGTGTGAAATTAAAACTAGCCCAATTTCCCATAAAACTGAAGCTTGAGAAACTTACGTTTGTCTTGTCAGAGTTTCTTTCTCAGGAAACCACCATCAGGCCTCCCAGATAGTAGCAGGGAGCTGAGGCTTTCCAGATCGCCACACCTGAAAAATGAGATGCACCTGTTCCTTGTTGATCAGCTCCCCTTCCTAGTCCCTCCTGTTTTCCTTCCCTGTTATACAAGCCCATAATTTTTATCAGTTAAGGGGAGACAGATTTGATGATTAGGTTGGCATCATCTGCAGTAAAGCTTTCCTTTCTGGGCAATATTCCCCTTCTCAGTGATTGGCTTTCTATATGGAGAGCAATAAGGCCTAGGCCAAACTCCTGTCATTTGGCAACAAAATAGTGGAAAGAGCACATTGGCTTAGGAATGTGAGTCTTGGATTCCAGTCTAGCTGTGACTTTGGACAAGTTATTTAATCTATTGCACATTCTCAAATTCCTCACCTATAGAATAAGGATAATATCTCCATTATAGGGTTCTTCTAAAAGTAAACAATAAAGCAGCTAACACAGAAGGTAATCGGTAAATGTTAATTTCTATCACTAATATAGGGCAGTCATGAATTTTCTATCAAAGATAACTTTGTTCATTGGTAAGAAGACACTCACTCCAGAATTATTTTTTTCCCTTGACTTCTATCCTCCTAAGGAGTCTAGGGTAATTGCGTAGCCCTGTCACTAGGCACTAAAACCAGAAGCATATTCCTATTAGTAAGATTTTACCCATAAATATACGTTCCTAATGGAAAGTGATAGTGAGTACTGTCAGCTTACAACATTCCTTTTGCATACACGCTCTGTTTTCTATTACAGGTGGAATCCATTTTAATGAATACCATTTTAAACATCTGTTTCTACATAGCGAAGACTATTTTTGCGTTCTAACAGATGGGCTACAGGAATCTTCCTTTGTTGACTTGGCTAAAACAAATTCTAAAAAATGAAAATTCTTTCTTCACAAATACTATCCCTGCAGAAATAAGTTTTTAAAAATAAAAGGTAATTATCCTTTGTAAATGTGGTAACTTAGCATAGACTAGTTCCAAGAAAACAGATAAAGGGCTGGATCGTTGGATGGCAAAGCAGACTAGACAGCAGGAGAAAATAAAAGATAAAAATGGAGCAAATCCCTCAAGTAAGGTCTGTTAGAAAGTACTTAACCCAGAACTCTACTTGTAAACATAACCTCTCCTTCCAAGGCCAGCTTACTCATGTTACCTCCTCTACAAAGCCTTTCCAATTCTCTCTATACATATAGCTCAGTTTTCTGTCTCCTGTACTTTTGATTGTTTAAATTTGGGTAGTAGCATTGATCTGTGTTTGTCTTGTACCTTTAAAGGTAATTGTTTTCTGCTCTTTCCCTTCCCCCACCACTGTGAGCTCAGAGCACTTGGACAAAGAATGATTAACTTGCTATGTTCAATACCTAGCACAGAGCTTAATACTAATGGATGCTTAATAAATGCTTATGAATTTAACACCTAAAAAAAAAAGAAATAAACATTAAAGGAAAAAAATGATCTGCCTCCCAATATATATTTGATGGTGAAAATTTCAGGGTGAAGAAAGGAAAACCTAATACACTGAGAATAAAGGGAGATTCCATGCTTGATCTGAAATGTCATTCCTACCCATTTCTACTATTCCTGAGTCACCACATTCCTACGTTCAACAATTTTAAACTAGCTCCAAATTAAATTTAAAATACATAAGTTCAGTTTTAAAGTTAATCTCTGATAATGTAATTCTTATTAATTGTATAAAATCTACTACGCATATTACACCTCCTTTTTTCTCTGTATGCAACTAAGTTTGCATATTGATTTCTGAATCTCTTGAGTTCACTTAGAGATTTCTCTGACGATATATATATAAGGCGGGATATTCATTGACAGATGAATAAGAAATCTGCACTGTGTGTTCATCATGGGTTGTTTGAAAATATATAAAGCACGCTTTTCTAAATGGAGAGTTCTGATAACCTCGAACTCCAGGATCAAAGATGCATTCTGGTTCATCAGTCAACACCTGATCACACACATTCCTATGCTCTGACCATGGGAATTAACACTTTGAAGGCAATTGAAAAACCCCCAAAACATAATAGAAATAAAATTTTTGGAAAATGAGAATTGTAATTTTTTTTAAAAAGGTAGACACTACCCATTACGATATAAAATGAGGCTAAGCATGGTGGCTCACATCTGTAATTCCAGAACTTTGAAAGGCCAAGGCAGGTAGATCACCTGAGGTCAGGAGTTCGAGACCAGGCTGGCCAACATTGGGGAACCCCATCTCTACTAAAAATACACACATACACACACACACACACACACACACACACACACACACACACACACACACACAAGCTGAGTGTGATGGCAAGTACCTGTAATCCCAGCTATTTCGGAGGCTGAGGCAGAAGAACGGCTTGAACCCAGATGGTGAAGGTTTCTGTGAGCAGAGATCCTGCCCCTGCACTCTAGCCTGGGCAGCAGTTCAAAACTGTCTCAAAGGAAAAAAAATAGATGTAAAATAACTCAGTACAAATTTCCATCAGTGTTGATTCATCATAGGTTTTAAAAATTATTAAATCAAATGGGTCATAGATCAGGTAAAAAAAAACAAAACAAAAACAAAAAAACTGCATTGATATACTTTTTTTTTTTTTTTGAGATGAAGTCTCACTCTGTCACCTAGGCTGGAGTGCAGTGGTGCAATCTCAGCTCACTGCAACCTCCACCTCCCAGGTTCAAGCAATTCTTCTGCCTCAACTTCCTCATTAGCTGGGTTTACAGGTGTGTGCCGCCACGTCTGGCTAATTTTTGTATTTTTAGTAGAGATGGGGGTTTCACCATGTTGGTCAGGCTGGTCTTGAACTCCTGACCTCGTGATCTGCCCACCTCGGCCTCCCAAAGTGCTGGGATTACAGGCGTGCACCACCATGCACGGTCCATACTGCAATTTTTTTTCAGGGATTATCTCATTGAAGGGGTGGTTAACAGGATTTGGGAAGGAACATACCTGTGAAAATGGAGAATTTTAATTATCAACAACTGAATAGAAAAATGTGGGGGTGTGCACATATAAATATACACATATGTGTGTGTGAGAGAGAAAACTTAATTAAAAATGTAGACAACAGATTTATATCTCTTAATGCCAAAATAGGAAAGAAATTTTTAAAAACCGAATATATTAGGAAGAATACAAAGGAATGAGCATAAGGCTTTCCTTCCTGCTGCCACCTGAGTGTTCACAGTATATGAAAATAAATAAGTCTTTTACATTGATAGTCAAAGCCCTTTTACAAAGCTTTGTCATGGTGTCAGTACTACATGATTGTTCAATTAATAAATCTAGAAAGATGTGCAGAAGCTTCATTGTTGTTACTTCCAGAGGCAGAAGGTGGCAGGCTGCAGAAGAGGGAAAGACAAGCCCAGATTTCAGTGTGCATTCTTCTGTACCTCGTGAATGACCTGCAAGTGTGTTATTCCTGATGACTTTACTGTGATTTTTTTTTAATAAAAAAACTAATATCCCCAAATGCTGATAGAAAAGAAACATTTCAATTTGCTAATGCTTCACAGGGACAGGAATTCAGGCAAAACACAGAAAAGAGAGCTTATTGTGCATGTTGATGTCTGGGGACTGCAGAGAAGTCACACGGAGTGGGATGGAATCCACAGCAGGGGATTGGAATCATCTGGATGTGACGTCGTGCTCAGGTCCACAGAGGAACTTGGGCTTGGCTGGAGAACTTACGGGACTTCCCAGCAGCAGGCAGTCTTGGGACATTCAGATACTGGTGTGTGTCCCAACTGAAGCAGGCATATGCTCATGGCATTTCTAACATAATTTTAGAAGTTACACAAATTACTTCGACATCATCTGCCAGTGAAAAGTAACCACTAGTGTCAAGTCTGGTTAACCAGGGAGTGTGAGCACAGACTCCACTTCTCAAAAGGAGAATAGCATGAAAACTGCAAACATGTTTTAAAAGCCACATGCATATTCCAGTTTAAAAATCCCAAAATACCTCTCAAATATGTGAAAAAGGGCCTGTCATTTTACGGCACAGGCCAAGGGTAAGATAAGTGTAGGTTTTACTTCTGCAATAGGCAGTATAAGTTGACTGACAAGTAAATACAAACATTCAGGGAAACTAACCAGTGTTACAGGGTAACAGGTAATAAAAGGTAATGTAGACCTGAAATGTTGCTCTATGAACAAACCATTTCATCCACTCTGCTAACTTAAACCATCACATGATGTATGAATTTGTAAATGGAGAGGGGGCTTTTTCCCTCTACTTTAGATTCACGGGTACATGTGCAGGCTTGCTATGTGGGTAAATCATGTGTTGCTGAGGCTTGGTATTGGACCTAATTGAACTAAAGAACTTCTTCTCAACAAGAAACTTTATTTCTTATAAAAGGTTACATACAACCCACAAAGGGGCCATCCCACAGGCTGGGAAGCACGTCTCCCTCCAAGGGAAGAGCCTGGCACAGCACATGGAAGGGAGTCGGGGCAGGAGCTTTACTCTGGACAATCTGGCTAAATAGAAACTTTCAGCAGGTTACAGGAGGAGCAATGAATATTCATGACAGTGGTCCTGATGCACATGTACAGACCAAACATGCATGTAACATATGACCCATGTTTGCTTTGGGGTGAAGACAATATTTAAATGTATTACCATTAGGCTCTTTACCTCAAAAGGTCTTTTCAGGACACAAGGCACGCAAGTACACCGCCTCCATCAACCGGCCACAATCAGTCCGTGGTGGGTAGTCTCTTCATATAAGAAAGTCACTAAAAACAGTCTCCTGTCCCATCAGAGCTGTAGTTATGGCTGCTAGAATAGGGGTTGGGGTCCAGTTAGTCAGTGCCTGTTGCTGAGCTACCATGGTTTTAACAGTGCTTATTTAGCTGCTAGAGAAAAAGAAAACCCTGTGGCAGTCAGAACAGTTTATTCCATAAGTTTAGGGGTGTGTGACTCAACCCTTGCCTGGTGTTGTTTACAGTTTGGTACCTTGATGTCACAAAGCTTCCATTCTGTCAGTCTTATGATCTCTATTGGAGCATTCATACAGCACAGTTGTGTGTTCTTTTATGGTTTACATAAAAGAAAAGGGGCATGAGGAGGCATCAGATTGCCCATCCTGTCATGGCCTGATATCTGGCACTGAGCCGGTGAGGAGCAAAGGCCTTAGGGCAGGCTGGACTGAGTGGTCCACAGGAGCCTCATTTGGGGAGCCAACTGCCTCAGCTCATGGCTCCACAGCCCAACTTCACTAAGAAGTCAGTCCCTCCATCTGGAAAATCTGACAGCCTGTACCATTCCTAGTGCCCTCAATTTAAGCATCTCTCTGTCAAACCATCAAGAAAACACTGGCTCCTGAAGATGCATGGACAGCCTAGTGCATACACTGGACACTAAATAAATGCCAAGGGCAGCTACCTCCCTGGTGTCCAATGAGGACAACTGTCATGATCTTGACAGTGCAGCATGAGTCCCAGACTTAAATTGCTTCTTCCCAAAATGTAGAGCAGGGGACCAGTGTGGGGTGCAGGGACTCTCCAGTCACCTCTCCTCCTGAGCCACCAGCCAGGATAGGTGGCCTGGATGGCACCATCTTTGCATAGTCCTCTCTTCCTGGAGGCTTCTTCCTCCAAGACTCCACCTGAGCTACCCACTGGCGAACACAGACATCCCTCTCCCAATTCTGAGCCAAAAAATGGAGACCCAGAAATCTCCTCTTATACCCATGGTGGAACTGTGACCAGGACCCGAGCCTCTGAGATCCTTAGAATTCACAGAACCTTCTGACATGGGTGGGTAGGTGTCAGGGCATGGCTGAGGTTTTGTCAGAAACTGGGCACTGGGGGAGTCAGCACCCCAAGGCTGCCTTCTGCACACAAGCCCAGTCTTCTGCTCTGAGGGGCCTGGGCCCCAAACAGCACCATGACCATCACTCACACTTCCACACCCACCCAACCAAAATGCAGCAACTTGGCCAAGATAATGAGCACACCTGCTCAAACAAGATTTCCCAGCTGTTGTGGAGTTCATCATCAGCCTTTCTAGCAGCTACTTCTCACTTCTATGCAAAGGAAACTGCCAACTAGGTTAAAACCAATTTTTTTCCCCTAGAAGTGAGGCCTGGCTGGAAGAGGACACGTCACCCTAGTGGCCTGCGAATGACCTTGTGTGGGTAGCCAGGCCCTCTTGGCTGCAGGACCCTAGAGCTCACCCCTAGCCAACTACATTACGCACTGGTCCAAGCCTGGGGTGACGAGGCCAAGGCATCACGAGCTCTGACTCTGGTACCTCTGGCTTGGGCAACCATCCCCTGTGCACTCAGCAAGGCACATGCTAATTTAAACCAATCTGTCAGCCCAGGTACCTGGAGCTGAAATGGCCTGCCCACCTTTTCCGTGCCCCAGCTCCTTCTCAACATTAACCATGAGTCCGTGTGCATTCCTTGAGAGTGGGCCTGCTCCAGGTGCTCCACCCACATTGTGCACTTCATTAAAACCACTGTCAGATGTAGGGCCTGTTAGGATCCCCATCTCACAGAGGAGGAAACTGAGGCAGAGACAGTGTAGGTACCCCACCTGAGGGCACACAGAGAACAAGCTAGGACTGAATCCAGTGGCCTGGGTTCCTCCAGTAGGTGACAGGAATGCAGAGAAGATGGGGCATCTTGAGCTGCCATCCTGGGCCACTTACCCACCTGCCTGCAGCCAAGGCCAAGAACATCACCATAAATAACCATCCATAGCTGTCCTCAGCCTCCTCTAGAAGGCAGGTGCCCCAGAAGCTTCCTCACAAAGTCTTTCGGTGACATGTGGGTGGCTGAGGAGCCCTGAAAACCAGGTGAAGGTCCAGGAAGGTGAGATGGGGGAGTTAGCTCAGGCAGTGTCCGCTGCCAGGAGCAGGCACCGCAAAGGGCATCTGCTTGGGAAGCAGATGATGTGGTTTCTCCAATGCTCGATGCTTGGGGCCTCACACCCATCCCTGCTGGGTGAGAGAACTGAGCTTAGAGGAGTCCTTCCCTCAGGCCTGCCAGGTCCTGGTGTCACCGAACACTTAAGAATGTGGATGTAACAAAGTCAATTACAGGGCTGAGTGCCTGTGCACACCAGTGACATGGGCCTTGCAGCTGGGGATGAGTCAGGGCAGCCTCAGCAGAGCAGTTGCCACATGGGGCACCCCCTGCAGTGACTGGATCAGATCTGTCTCCACCTTCCTAAGGTAGCCACTGGGGTAGAGCTGGGCTCCTTGGAGACCCACTGCAGCTCTGGGGGAGGGAGGGGTCTGGACATATTCTCATCACAGGCTGAGAGGAGCAATGGGGGTGAAGTGGCAGCCAAGGTCCCCAGGTGGGGCTGCCTTGGACTCTGTAGCAGAGTCCAAGGGGAGCTTAGGTAGTGAGCACAAAAAAGGCCTGAGGGTCTGCTGGGGTGGAGGGTGAAGGGAAGAGAGCTGGGAGCCTCTGGAGAAGGTTCCAACCCAGCACAGACTAGGGGTCAGACAAGCCCAGGGCACAGCCCAGTGCTGGGGCACACATCACCTGCATCTGGACACTGCTATCCAACCTCAGGAACAAAGACCTCAGAGACCTCAACTTCAGGAGCAAAAAGAAATCCAAACCCAATGTGAGGTGGCTGTGTGGAAAAGGGTGGTAGCACCAAATCTTCAACTGATGCTGAGCCCCCATGTGTGAAAACTCTTGCCTTCCTCTGGGCCTCAGTTTCCCTATGTGTAAAATGAGAGCTTTGTACCTGATGCTGAGGCTCTTCTCAGCTGAGATTCTGATGCCCTTTGAGCCTGTGTGATGTCTGTGCAGGAGTATTTACCTGATGAACTTCTGACAAGGGGCTAAGAAGCAGGACTCTGGGCATGATGGAAATCAGGATGGGTGCTGGCCTAGGTGGCCCCTCTTGGGGTGAAGGACATGGGACCAGAACCACAAGTGTCCTCCTAGGCCACTAACCCATGAGGCAAGAAGATGTGAGCCTAGTCCAAAGGAGCGATTTCAGCAACAGGAAGGAGCAGAAAGGCAAGGAAGAGCAGCCCAGCCCATGCCTCTGCACCCCTTTCTTATGAGCCATGGCCGGAAACAAGACCTCTCTGACTCTGTCCCCAGCTGTGAATGGGGACAGAAACTCCTCCCTGGGAGCCCAAAGGCAAGGCAGAACAGCCCAACCCATGCCTCTGCCTTTGGAGTGTCTGCCTATGGATGCCAGTTCTCCAATCCCCAGCAATCAGATTTGTAGGAGCCCACCCCTGTGCTGGCCTCCAGAGCTGCCTAGGTGCAAGCACCACTCTCCCAGGAAGGTGGCTCCAGGGCTAGCAGCATGACATCACAGCACAGCAATGACAGTAATCAACTCACACCAGATCTGCCTGGTTATTTTTAGAGTCCAGATAGAGACTGAGCAAGAGAGGGCAGCCCTGCTTTCCCATATTGCTAAGCCCTGCCTCATCAGTGGAGTTCAGGGTCCCTAGCCCCTTCCCCCTCCTCCCATCCTTTATAAGGGGGTTCCTCAGCAGCCCCTTCTCACACGTAAGTGGTAACATCATTGCTTCCAGGATGTTTGCATTCAATGTGTTGAGTCCAGGTCTTTTGAGAATGTTCTCAGGGTACCTGAGGGTATGGTGACTCAATGCCCCCATTAGGACACAGATAAACCCACGTCCTTCCCACAAGGGACCTGGGGCTCAGACACTGATAGGGATGCCCCTGAGTGAAGCTCCTTCTAAGAAACCCTGGGTACAGCTGTGCCAGCAAAGTCAGCTACACTGCAGGACAGCCACCTGTGAGATGAAGCCACTTCTCAACAGCCGTGGGTACAGATGTGACAGTAAAGTCAGCCACATGACAGGACAGCCATGAGACAGCCAGGTTGAGGGCTTGAAAAGAAGCTTCTTCAAAGAGACAGACAACTGGCCAGCAAGCACAGGGTAAGATGCCCAGCGGCACTGTCACCAGGGAAAGACAAACCAAAGCCACAATGAGATAGCACTGCACACCCACTGGATGGCCAGGTTAGACCCACAACAGAGAATAGCACATGGTGGTGAGGACCTGATAAATGATGACCCCTCTGCACCACTGCTGCAAATGAAATGATTCAACCACTGTGGAAAATAGTTTGGCAGCCAATATTATGCCTGTGACCTAGGCATTTACCCAAAAGAACAGGAAGCAGGGACTTGGATATTTGTAATAAGAATGTGCCTAGCAGCATTTTTCATGACTGCCAAAGGGTGGAAAGCACCCACATGTCCAACCTGTGATGGAGCACAAGTCACCCCAACAGGAAGGGGGGGCTGGCACATGCCTGACAGTAGCGAGGAACCCTGAAGATCTTATGCTGAGTGACAAAAGCCAGACAAACATCCATGTAGATGAAATGTCAAGAAGCCAAGCCACAGAGACAGAACTGCAGACTGTGTGTTATCAGGGGCCAGGGGCACCAAATCACTCACTTAAAAAAGGTGTTCACTTCTGTCCACAATGGGCCCACCTAGGTGTTCACAGCTGTTCTCATTGGGTCCAGCCCAGGTTTTCACAGTCGTCCTCATTAAGGCCGGCCAAGGTGTTCCTAGCAATACTCACTGGGTTTAGCCCAGGTGATCCTAGCCATCTTCATGGGAGGCAACCCAGGTATTCATCAGGGCCATCCTCATTGAGGCCAGCCCAGGTGCTCAAAGTTAGCCTCACTGGGGCCAGCCTGGGTGTTAAAAGCTGTCCACATTGCCTTCAGCCCAGATGTTCACAGCTATCCTCAGTTGTCCTAATCTAGGTGTTCATCATTGTCCTCACTGAGGCCCTGCTCAGGTGTCAATAGCTGTCCTCACTGGACCTAGCCAAGGTGTGCACAGCCAACCACATCAAGGTCAGCCCAGGTGTTCAATGCTGACCCCATTGGGCCCAGCCCAGGTTTTCACTCTGTCCTAAACAGGGCCAGCCCAGTTACTCACAGCCATCCTCAATGGGCAAAACCCGGTATTTATAGCCATTCTCATTAGCTCTGCCCAGGTGTTTTCAACCATCTTCAGCCCAGTTTTGGTGATCACAGCTATTCTAACAATGGCCAGCCAAGGTACTCAGAGCTAGCCTCACTGGGCTAACCACAAGTGTTCACAGCTGTCCTCAATGGAGCCAACACAGGTCCTCACAGCCATCCTCCTCTGAGCCAGGCCAGCTATTGACAGTCCTCCTCATGGGGACCTAGCCAAAGGGTTAATAGCTGTCTTTATTGGGGCCAGCCTAAATGTTGACTGCTGTCCTCATTGGGCCAAGCTTAGATGATTATACCCATCCTCTCCAGGGCTAAGATACGTGTTCACTGTCATGCTCACAGGTTCCAAGGCCAGATGTTAACAGCTGTTCTCACTGTGCCTTGCCCAGGTGCTCACCGGGGAGAGTCCAGGTGTTCAGAGCCATTTGCCTGAGGACCTGCACAGGTGTTTCCAGCTGGCCTTAATGAAGCAAGTTTAAGTTTTCAGAGGTCCTCACCAGAGCCAATTTAGGTGGTCACAGCCATCCACATGATGCCAGCTGAGGTGTTCACAGCTATCCTCATTGGTGCCAACCAAGGTGTTCACAATCATAATTGGTATCAGCCAAGGTATTATACAGTCACTCTCATGGGGCTTGGCAAGGTGTTCACAGCCATCCTCATCTGAGCCAAATCAGGTTTTCACTGTTGTTCACACTTGGCCCAGCCCAGGTGTTCATAGCTAGCTTCATTGGGAGCAGCCCAGGTGTTCACAGCTGCGCGCATCTGGGCCTTTACAGGTGTTCACAGTGGTCTTCATTAAGGCCAGCCTAGGTGGTCACAGCCATCCACATTGGCACCAGCCTCGATATTCATAGCCATCCTCATCAGAACTAGTCAATTTGTTCGCAACTGGGGTAATCAGGGCTAGCCAAGGTATTACTGGCTACCCTCATAGAGGCCATCCAATGTGTTCCAAGCCCTTCTGCTAGGGGTCAGCCCAGTTTTTCATGGCCATCCTCTCTGGGCAAAGTCCAGGTTTTCATAGATATCCTCATTATTCCCAAGCCAGAAGTTCCCAGCTCTTAACTGGGTCCAGCCTAAGCATTCAGTCGTCTTCAGCTGACCCAATTCCAGTGTTTATAGTCGTTTTCATTGGGCCCAGACCAGGCGTTTATAGTGATCCTTTTCAGGGCAAGTCCCAGTGTTCATAGCCATCTTATTGTGCCCTGCTCAAGTACTCACAGCCATCCTCATGGGAGCCAGCCTAGGTGTTCACAGTAGTCCTTGTCAGGGACACCTTAGACATTCACATTTTTGCTCTTTGAATCCAGCCAAGGTATAATATTAGGACTACCGTCATGAGGACGGCCTAGGTGATCACATCTGTCCTAATTGGGGCAGCCTCGGGTATTCACAGCCATCCTCAATTAGGTCCAATCCAGTTTTTCATAGTTGTTTTCTTTGGGCCCAGCTCAGGTTTTCTATTTTTTTTTTTTTTTTTTTTGAGACTGAGCCTCACTCTGTCACCCAGGCTGGAGTGCAGTGGTGCAATCTCAGGTCACTACAACCTCCGCCTCCCAGGTTCAAGTGATTCTCCTGCCTCAGCCTCCTGACTTGCTGGGCTTACAGGCATGTGCCACCATGCCAAGCTATATTTTTATACTTTTAATAGAGACAGGGTTTCACCATATTGGCCAGGTTGTCTTGAACTCCTGACCTTGTGATCTGCCTGCCTCAGCCTCCCAAAGTGCAGGGATTACAGGCATGAGCCACCATGTCCAGCCTCCAGCTCAAGTTTTCACAGCTGTCCTCGCTACAGCTAGTGCAGGTGTCAACAGCTGTCCTCACTTGGCCTAGCCCAGGTGGTCATCGCTGTTCTTACTGGGCTCATGAGAGGTATTCATAGTTGTCCTCACCAGGACCAGCCCATGTGTTGATAGCCATCCTGGTCTTGGTGAATGTCACAGTTTATAGTCATCCTTATCATATAAGCATAAGTGTGCAGAACCATTCATGTTGGGCCTAGCCCAGGTGTTCACAGCCATTCTCAGTGGAGCCATAACCAAATGGACAAAATAAGGGAGCCATAAGACACACTCAAAACAATAGACAGTCAACACATTGTTCAAAAGCACACCAAAGGCGCAACCATTGAGAAACATGGGTATTCATGTGCAAAGAACTGAGACAGGACCCTTGTGTTGCACAGAACCCAATAAATCAACACCCAATAAACTGAACACTTAAGTCCAATCCTGAGGCCAGAAAACTCCAACAAAAATACACAGAGCATTTAGCTGGGGACAACCTGAATGTGAGCACCCAACCTGCAACAAAAACAAATTATGAAAAATATACCCACAGACAGTTCAACAACCTCACCATCTTCCTCTTTTCCCCTCACAGGACCCAGAAATCACTGCTTTAAAAAGCAAATATATGGTGAATGGAGAAAGGAAAGAGGAAAAAAATATATAAACACCTGAGACTAAGGACAACTTTAGGGACTCTGCAAAATAGGCAAAACAATAAGCCCAATGAGAAGGCCTCCTAAAGACTGGGAGAACATTATGAACAATCAGGTATCTGAAAGGAACCCTTAACTAACATACACAAGAAACAAGGGATACTAAGCTACAAGATAAAACCCAATCCACAAGCCAGAAGTGCCCAAAGGAACAGTAGGGGCATTGCTGAAGAGAAGACATAAAACTGACTCACAGGGAAAAGAAAATTTTCTCCACATCACTAGTCATCCCCCAAGAAATCAAAGCCACACTCACATGCCCCACTGAGGGCAAACCCCACTGAGAATAAGTATTACCCAAAAGGCAATACAAGTTTTTCAAGGCAGGGGCCAGGGTAGACTTGCAGAAAGAAAAACTCTATTCCACTCTTGTGGACAGTTTAAAGTATTATATATGCTGTGGAAAAATAAAGTAGGAGGTCTCTCACAAAGTTGAAACTACAAATACCAGTTCATTTAGCCACCTCAGCACTGGGTAGACATTTACAGAAAAGGAAACCAGTCCCTAAGGAGATGTCTGCCTTCCTCTGTTTCATGAAGCATTGTTCACAGGAACGAAGGAATGGAGTCAGCCTACCTGTTCATTCCCCAGGTTCAGGGAGGCAGAAACTGCAGGACGTATGCACATGGAGTACCCTTCAGTCATCGAACCTCAGAACATCACCTCACTTCTGGCAAGGCAGAGAAATGAGGACACTGGGTCAAACAAAATGAGCTAGGCAGAGAAAGACAAACAAGGCATGTGGAATCTAAACAAGTTCATCTTCCAGAATCAGCAACTTCAGTGGTGTCTACCTGAGGCTGCAGGGGAGGGCTACCAATCACTAGAGAATCACTCTTAAATGAGAGGCATGAATTCTGGTTGTACTGTCATACAGCAGGGTAAACTGGCATTAACAACCACCTAGCATGCACTCTAAACTGCAGGAAGGGAAGATGTGAATGCTCAGGTGTTCATGGCCGTCCCCACCAGCTCCAGCCGAGGTATTCACTGCTGTCCTCATTGTGCTCAGTCAAGGTGTTCACAGCCGTCCTCACAGGGACAACCAGATATTCACAGCAGTTCTAATGTGGACCAGCCTTGCTGTTCACAGTCATCCTAATCAGGGCCAGCCAAGTGATCACAGCTGTCTTCAGTAGGCCCACCTCAGGTGATCACAGCTGTCCTTACTAGGCCCCCAACAAGTCTTCCTTGCCATCCTCATTGAAACCAGCCCAAGTGTTCACAGCTGTCCTCACTGGGCCAAGCCCAGTAATTCAAAACAGTCCTCATCAGGGCAGATCAGGTTTTCAAATCTGTCTGCATTGGCACAGTCCATGGTTCATAGCTGTTCTCACTGGGCCAGTCCAGGTGGTCACAGCCATCTAAGAGTGGGCAGCCCAGGTGTTCACAGCTGTCCTCATTGGAGCCCGGAGGTGCTCACAGCCATTCTCATCTGAGCCAGCCCAGGAACTTACATTCCTTCTTATGGGCATGCTGCACAGGGCTCAATAGCTCTCCTTCTTGGGCTGAGCCCAGATGTTCAAAGCTGTCTGAATTGGGTTGAGCCAAGATTTTCATAGCCATCTAAACCAGACTAGTTGTTCACTGATATGCTTATAGGTTCCCAGACCAAGTGTAACTAGCTTTCATTCTTAGGTCCAGCTCGGGTGTTCACAGCCTCCTTCCCTCAGGACCCACCAGGTGTCACTGGAAGCTTTTAGATGACTTGGGTCGCATCTTGGGGAAGAAATAGCTCCTGTTCCCAGTGCTGATTGCTGAGGTGGGAGCTTCTATAAGAGCTTCTTCACAGTGTGTCTTCTCTAGTATTTTTCTTTTCAAAGTGAGTATAGATGGTTTCGTTTTCTTCTCCAGCAAGGTGGAGAGCCCTGGAGGACACCAGGTGGAATGAAATCAGCCATTCAGAGAAAGAAAGATGGCACGTGGGATGTAACAAGGTCAATCTCCTAAATGCAGAAACTTCAATGGTGGCTACCTGAGGCTGCATGGGAGGATTCCAAATGGTTACAAAATCACAACTAGATGAGAGATGTGAATTGTGGTTACACTGTTGCACAGCAGGTGGACTGGTTTCTTATTTCAGCTTGAAACCTTGGTTTTCTGAAAGACTTCTTTTCATTGTGATTAAGGGGTTTACCTGCCAGCTAGTTACATGGCTACAGAGCAGGACACTGAAGCTTGGGTTCCAAAGACATCTCATACTGAGGCAGTGAACCCAGTTACAGTCAAGTGCTTCTTCCATCCCAAAAGGATAGATGTGTACATTTGGTCTGGGCCCAAGGAAAACAGCTATGAATAACTGGGCTGGGCCCAATGAGAACAGCTGTGAAGACCTGGAGTGGGCCCAAAGTGGATGGCTGCAAACACTTTTTAAAGAAAAAGTAGTAATTCCCAAATGCAATAGAAAGGGAATATGAAAGAGCACTTAAATGCTTCTAACAACCAAGTTCACTATTAGCATATGGAAGCTTTTACTGATGCAAGATGTGCTTCTATTCAGCCATCTATGCTTTTCCCTGGACCCTTTACTATAAGTGGGTACAGCGTGAGATCTAAGGCCATGAAATGGAGAGTTTCTCTCTTAGAAACTAACCAATCTACAAGATAAAACATAAGGTCATCCTTCAATATGTGAAACACAGTAAAGCAGCATTGAAAAATAATGTTCTTTTAGAGTAAAGATCTGAACAAATATTTCAAAGAGCTAAAAAATCATAAAAAATATTCAAAATAATTACTATTAGCAAATCCCTAGGAATTATGAATGGCTGTTCTCAACATTCTAGTCATTTGAAACCAACTATCAATTTCAAGAAGAATGGTAGAGACAATCTTTTCATAGGTTCTTGGTGATGGAATTAGTCTGGAGTTAATAAAGACCAAAAATGATTATCACCAGGGAAACAGTGGAGCCAAACTCCAAATATATAGCAGCCTTAAAATCTAAAGAGTTACGAGGTGAAATGCCTTCCAGAAGTTCTCAGACACATCACACTGCAGCTTGCTTTCCATTGAAGATTCAAAAGGGAGACTGCACTTGGTAGAACATGCTGTCCTCTGGATTGTCTGTGTCATCACCTCTGAAAGTAATGACTAAAAAGGAAAAACAAAACTTAAGTTAGAAATATTTACACAGACTTCACAGAAAGCCTTGACAGATGTGCTCGTGAGCACCCACATTGCTTTCTTGAAATGCCATGTATGCTCAAACATGACAACAACTCTATACATATTCAGTTTCAATACTTCCTAGCTGGTATAATTATGAACACATCTTTAAGCCTCTGATCAATTAGGAAAAATCAGTCTAATACCAGGATCTCCTCAACAGATAAGTGCAACACAACATAAATGGGAAACTTTCAGTATCACTGACTGCCATATCATAAGCTACTATCACATTATTTAAAATTTCTGAGATCAAGCCTATACATTACTTTCCTTTTGTTTTCAGAGACAGGGTCTTGTTCTGATCCCCAGGCTGGAGGGCAGTGGTGCAATCACAGCTGACTGCAGCAGCCCCTGATCTCCTGGGCTCAAGTGATCTTCTTCCTTCCAACTCTTAAGCAGCTGGGACTACAGGCACGTGCCAACCATGCCTGGTCAGTTTTTTAATTTTTCTGTAGAGATGAGGTCTTGCTATGTTGCCCAGGCTGGAACATACTTCAAAAATATGATGTTAGTAATTTTATATAACTTAATTTGAGAGTAGCTTTGGAGGTCAAAACTCACATTAGGTCAAGTTCATCTGTTATACAGGCAGCTTATCACAACGGCAGATTTATTGAAATGTGTGACTATGAACAACATGTCTATACAGATTTCAGAAACTACTACAGTACTTCTAAGTTATGTCTAGTTTTAGCAAACTCTAAAAGTAATAAAAATGTTTGAAACAATTTTCAGACAATACCATACACATCTATACACATCTATCACACCAAACAGGAGAAAGGAAGGGATTCTCCTCAGGGAGCTCAGGCTGCATAGACACTGCTGGAAGACTGCATTCATGGAACAAGTTGTGCCACCTTCCTCAGCCCCACACACCCTAAACTGCATGCACGCTCCACTGGGGCAGGTACTGGGAAAGAGAGGAATAGTAATAGTACAGGAAGAGAATTAGCATCTCTGCCACAGGCACATTTTCACTGTAGCTTTAGGGGATGTCTGAGAGAGAAAACAGAGATACTCCCAGATTTACTCAAGCAGTATGTTCTGAAACTTGTGCTAGCAAAATCTGTGTTCATCAAGTACTTCTTCAAATACCAATACAATTATAAAATGCTATCTCAGTGTTTCTCTTTCATTCATAAAATATTTGGCACGCATTGGGTGTGTAGTTTATGTAGTCACTTGAGTTTGATTCAGCAAATATTTATTAAGAGCTTACTATGAGGCAGGGATATAAGAGAGGCAAGAGATGGGCATGGAACCTGATCTTAAGGAGCTTACACAGTCTAGTAGGGTAAGCAGGCATAATAAAGTAAATATACTGAAATATATTTACAAATTAAGATAGTACTCTGAACAAAAGGAATGGAAATCTATGAAGTGGTTACCAGGAAGTATCCTCACCAGTCTGGACAGTTAAAGAAGGCTCATATTGTAATCCCCTTCCATTTAGAGGTAAAATTCCTCTACTCAATGACTTCTAGTAAACATACATTAAAAAGATTAAATATCCTACTACGTCATTTGTATGTGTTTATGTAATGTAGATCCCAGTACAGTGCTTTTGAGTATAAACCCAGAAAAGATATCTGGGATAAAGCTGAACACAACAGTTCTCCAAGCAAAAAAATACATATATATTGTAACTAGACACCTGGAAATGCTATCCCTACAAGATCTTGGTTCTCATGCCATAAGCAGAATCACTTCATCTAAACACATCAAATACAAGCACTCATGTAATAACCAACCAGCTTATAAAAACCTATAGGTCTTTTAGATCTCCAGGAATTGCTACATACTGCATACTTTTCATCATCATCAGACATACACTTAGTTCTAACACTTAAATTTATGTGTGGTCTGAAACAGAATTGAAAAAAAAAAAAAAACTATTACAAAGTAAGAAAAACTGGGCCGCGTGCGGTGGCTCAAGCTTTTAGTTCCAGCACTTTGGGAGGCTAAGGTGGGCGGATCACGAGGTCAAGAGATCGAGACCATCCTGGTCAACATGGTGAAACCCCATCTTCACTAAAAATACAAAAATTAGCCGGGCGTGGTGTCACGTGCCTGTGGTCCTAGCTACTGGGGAGGCTGAGGCGGAAGAATCACTTGAAACCAGGAGGCTGAGGTTGCAGTGAGCCAGGATTGTGCCACTGTACTCCAGCCTGGCGACAGAGCAAGACTCCATCTCAAAAAAAAAAAAAAAAAAGAAAAACTGGTTTGTAACACTGACAAAAATGTAAGTATTTATCCAACACAAACGTTTTCTTCATTATCTATAATCCCTGACTTGAAAAAATATTAACTGTTCCTTTAAATCTGTTTGTTAAATAAATAGATGTAAAGCGCAACCACAGCATAAAATAAACAGTACGAAACTAAAGTATTGGCCAGGCACAGTGGCTCACGCCTGTAATCTCAGCACTTTGGGAGGCCGAGGCAGGTGATCACGAGGTCACCAGCCTAATCAACATGGGGAAGCCCTGTCTCTACTAAAAATACAAAAATTAGTTGGGTGTGGTGGCTTGTGCCTGTAATTCCAGCTACTCAGGAGGCTTAGGCAGGAAAATCACTCAAACCCAGGAAGTGAAAGTTGCAGTGAGCCAAGATCACGCCACTGTACTCCAGCCTGGGCAACAGAGCAAGAGACTCTGTCTCAAAAATAAATAAATAAAAAGAAACTAAGGTATTATGAACTAATTGTTTTAAAGACAAAATCATTCCCAATTTATGTTCCCTCCCATTTCTAAATTTTTGCAAGTGCTGCTTCTTCCATCTATGAAAAGTGTTTCCACTTCATTTCCTGCAAGCGTTTATGTTACATAACACTCAACTCTGACCTACAAAGAATAAGTCTGACTTCCTATGTTAGAGGAGAAAGTGAAAGGCAGGTTGAAAAGCATCCTCCCGTCCCTGGTCTGGTATTGCAGCGCACACACAACTTACATCCCTCTTGCAGATTTCAATGTCTACTGAGCTGTTCATAGCTCCATCTCTGAGCTCACATTCTTCTCAATGCTGGAATGGAATGAGCTTCCTCTCCTTGTTTCACTTGGCTTGATAGCATTTCAGGCTCTCCTTTACATTTCACCACCAGGCCTTAGGTGGACATCAGAACTCAACTGGACATCCCATCTACAAGTGGATACAGGGCCCCAGGAGGATGTCTGGCCCCAGGTTGATACCCAGGCTCCAGGTTAACACCTGGCCTAAGGTGAACAGGATGTGGGTTGACACCTAGGCCTCCAGTAAAAAGCAGGCCCCATGGGGATTACTAGGCCTCAGGTAGAC
Source organism: Sapajus apella (assembly GCF_009761245.1). Classification (NCBI taxonomy): domain Eukaryota; kingdom Metazoa; phylum Chordata; class Mammalia; order Primates; family Cebidae; genus Sapajus; species Sapajus apella. The sequence continues at coordinate 38,163 of NW_022437194.1, forward strand.
ATGAGGCCCCAGGTGGATTCTTGGGCCCCAGGTGAATATCTATGCCCCAGCTAAACATCAGTCAACGGGTGGATGCCCAAGCCCTTGGTGAACACCAAACAACAAATGAACATCAGGCCCAGAGAGACATTTGACCCCATGTGGATACCTAGGTAGCCTGGTGAACATCAGCCTCCAGATAAACACCCAGGCCACATAAAGGTAGCAGGCCACACCTAAACACCCAGGCTTCAGGTGGGTATCAAGCCCAGCTAAATGCCAGGCCCCAAATGGACTTTGAATTCAAGTGCCAGGCTGACACCTAAGCCCCAGTTACACACCAGGTCATAGAGACACATCAGGTCCCAAGAGGATACCCAAGCCCCAAGTAGGTATCAGGCCACAGGTGAACACTCAGGACCCAAGTGAGCACCAAGCCTGACATGGATAGCAGAACCGAGGTAGGCACCTGGCCTAAGGAGTCTACCTAACCCCCAGGTAGTCATAAGGTCCCACGTGGACATAAGGCCAGGTAAACACTCAGGCCCCATGTGCATATGTGGTACCAGGTGAATAGCCAGTCCCAATGTGGACACAGGCCTCCAGGTAAACATCAGGCTTAAGGTTGATACCTGGGCCCCAGGTTTACATGAGGACTCAAGTTGACACTTCACTCCAAATGGACATCAGACCCCAAGTGAAATTCAGACCCAGATGGATACATAGGCTCCAAGTGGACACCTAGTCACCAGATAAGCACAAGACCCCAGGTAGACTTCAGTCCCTAGGGTGACACCCAGGCTCCAGGTGGACACCAGGGTCATGGTAGAAATTAATACACAAGTTCACACCTAGGAACTCAGTATAACACCAGGGCACATGTAAATTATTAGGCTCTAGGTAAAAACCCACACCCCAGGGTGACACCAGGCCTCACGTGGTACCTAGGTGCCTGGTGAACATCAGGTTGCAGACTGAATCCAAAGCCACCGCAGGGTTACAGGCCTCACATAAACACTCAGGCCCCAGATGGGAAACAAGACCCCCTGGTAAACCGAGCTCCAAGTAGACATTAGGGTCAAGCACAACACCTGGCCCCAAGTGAACAACAGGCCTAAGGTAGCTATCAGGCCCCAAGTGAACACTAGACTCAAGGTGTACATCAGGCACCATATCCCAGTTGATACCAAGTCACACAGACCCCAGGCGGACACCCAATCTCAAGATGGAAATCAGGCTCTAAGTAACAGAAGGCCCCAGGTGAACATCAGGCCCCAGGTAGACATCAGACCCAAGATAAATACCCATCCCCAGGTAAACACCAGACCCTAGGCAGATTATAGGTCCCAGAAAAATACCCAGGCCCCAAAGAGAAATCAGTCCCTAGATGAACTCTGGTCTGCAAGTGGACATCAAACTGGGTAGCCACCTGGGATATGGTGTTCACTGGGAGGCTATATCTGCCTTGGGACCATTGTTCATCTGTGGCTTGGTATTCACCTGAGCCCTGAGAATCAACCTGATGCCTGATATCCACCTGGGACCTACATAACCCCCAGGGGTCTGGTGGTCACTTCAGGCCTGATGTCCTGGGGCCTCATGTCAACCTATAGTGTAGGTCTCCACCAGAGGCCTGATGTCCACTTGAGGTTTGGGGTTCACCTGGGGCTTGGTGTCTACCTGGATACTGGTATCCATCTAAAGCCTGGGGTCTGCCTGGGGCATTACTATGTCCACTTGAAGACCAGGTACCCAACTAAGGACTGATTTTCACCTAAGGCCTTATAGCCACATGAGGCCTGGGTATACACCTGAAGCCTTGGTAGCCTCCTTGTGCCTCAGTCCATCTAGGACATTCTGTCCAACTAAGGCCTGGGTATAAACCCTGGTGCCTGATGTATATTTCAAGTCTAGGGTGTACCTGAGACCTGACGGCCACCTGAGGCCATATATCTACCTGGGGCCAGGGTGTCCACTTGGGGTCTAATGTTTACCAGGAACATAAGTATTCATCTGGGGCCTCATGTGTACCTGATGCCCAGGTGACAATGTGGGGCATGAACATCCACCTGGGCCTGATGTTCAACTGGAGCCTGGTGTCCATTTGGAACCTATTTGTCAACTGGGAACTTGATGTCCACCTTGTGCCTGATATCCATTTGGAAACTGGAATCCACCTGGGAACTGGCATACACCTAAGACATAGTGTCAACATGGTGTTTAATATCCAACATTCACCTGGGACTGTCCGCTTGAGACCTGATGTCTGCCTGGAACCTAGGTCTCCACTTGGGTCATGAATATTGACTGATGCCTGGATTCTGACTTGGGGCCTTATGTCTACCCAAAAAGGGCTGAGGCACAATGCACCCTGCCCTATTCCTAGGAAAAGTTTGTGGAGAGTTGCTGTACACCCACCCCTCACAGTTCAGGAACATGCCCTCCTAAAGACACCACCCAGGAAAGTGACTTCTTGGCCCAGGTCACTGTTTGTGGCATGAAGATCTGGAGGCAGCACTGGGAGAGAGAGATGCAGCTGCAGTCGCCCCGGTTCCCCTCCACCAAGTAGCACCCCAGGTTGCTGGGCACTTCTAACTCAGATGCTGGAACTGGGGCCCTGGAACATCACTCCATCCTGCTGTCCATGGGAAAAGGCCAGCTCCAGAGAACGCTGCCTTCACTGCTGCCCCAGGCCTAGGCGAACCTGCTGGGCTACTCCTCAGGGGCACTAAGGCCTGACCCTGGCTCATGCAAAGGCCATGTGGGTCATCAGCCACCACCACCTATAAGAGAGGGGGCTGAAAAAAGGCTGCCTTCTGGCAAAGCAAGCACAGAGCCAGCCAGCCACTTTCTCCAAGGTAAGCTCTCAGCCTTCTTTGGTTTTGCTATACTCTCCTAGTTGTGATTTTCTGAAAAGTGGGCAGGACAATTTCACGGCAAACTTAGCAATTTCTAGGCCAAACAGCAATCTAAGAGAGTCCCAGTTGCTCCCTATCCCCACTGATACTGAGCAGCCCACAGCTGAAAATCCAGAGATGGCTTGATTCAGTCTGACATTTCATTTCACCATGTGGTTTCCAATGTTTCTTAGGAAACTGGGCCTAGGTTGGTTAATGTCCTTCATACTACCCTTCTCATGCTTTGTGTTCTTTCCTGGTTGCTATTTTCACTTCTCTTATATTGTATACATAGATCCCACGTTTCCATTCTTTCTTTCTAATCTGTGTGTATTCTGTGCAACGCCTATGGTAGGTAACATCAGGCCCCAGGTGACACACTGACCCCAGGTGGACATCTAGCATCAGGTGGACATGAGGCTCCAGGTGAATACTCAGCCCCAACGTGGACATCAGGCCCCAGGTGGACACCAGTACCCAGGTAAATATAAGGCCCCAGGTTGAAACCCACACCCAAGGTGGATGCAAAACCAAATGTGTACATCCGGCACCAGATTCACACCCAGGCCATAGTTAGACACATGCCACCAGGCCCAAGAATGATACCAATGTCCCAGGGGGACATCCAGGCTCAAGGGAAACATCAGGCCCCTGACACGCAGCAGGCCCAGACTGAACATCAGATCCCAGGTGGACACCCAAGTCCCAGGTAGACATTAAGCATCAGCTGGACAAAAGGCCCCAGGTACATGCCCAGTCTCTGGGTAAAAACAATGCTGCAAACAGAACTCAGGCCCCTGACTGATACCAGGCCCCAGATGAACATCAAGCCCCAGGGGACACCAAGGTCCCAGGTAAACAGGCTTCAGGGAGACACCAGGACCCAAGTTAAGTACCCAGTCCTCAGGTAGACTCCATATCCCAGGCACACACCATGGCCCCAGTGAACACCAGGGCACTGCAGGACATCAAAACCCAAGGTGACACCCATGTACCGGGGGACACCAGGCTCCAGGTAAACACCAGGGCCCAGGTACACATCAGGCCCCCAATAGACATCAAGCTCCAGAAGGATGCCCAGGCCCTAGGTGGGTATCAGGCCCCCAGTGAACACCCAATCTCAAAGTGGACATCAGGCCCTAGGAAGAAAGTAAGCCACAGGTGAACACTGGGGACCAGGTAGACACCCAGGCCTCAGATACAAAAAAGGTCACAAGTGAATACCCGGTCCCCAGGTGAACACCAGACCCCAGGCTCTAGGTGCACGCTAGACTGCAGGTGGATGTCAGGCCCCTGGCTGACACCCAGGACCCAGGTGGACACCAGAATACAAATGGACATCAGGTCCCAGGTGGACACAAGGTCCAGGTGGACATCAGGCCCCAGGAGGATATTCGGGCCCCAGATAGGTATCAGGTCCCAGGTGTGAACACCCAGTCTCAAGGAGGCCACTTGCCTCAGAAGTAGAACCCAGAAAGACATAAGTTCTCCAGCGGACATCGGACTCCAGGTTGACACCCAGGCTCCAGGTGGATATCAGGCCAGGTGAACATCAGGCCCCAAGAGGAAACCAAAACCATAAATGTCCATGAATTAGACCCCATGTGAACATCCAGGCCCCAGGAAGTCATAATGCCCCAGAGGACACTCCAGCTCCAGGTGGACATTAAGTGCCAGGTTGACACCCAGGCCTCAGATGAACAGCAGGCCAAGGAGAATTCCAGGCCCCAAGAGAACAGCAGAACCTAGGTGACCATAAGGCCCCCAAGGGGATACATAAAACCCTGGTGAACAGCAGGCCCCACGTAGACACCCAGGTACCAGAAGGATACCAGATCTCATAAGAATATGGAAATTCAAATAAACACCAGGCTTCAGGCTGAAGTCAGGTCCAAGGAGGACAATAAGCCTCAAGTGACAACCAGACCCCAGGTGGCTATGTGGCCCCAGGTGGATAGCAGGTACCAGTTTGACATCCAGAGCCCAGGTAAACACCAGGCCCCAGGTGCACACCAGATCCCAGGTGGATACCTAGAACCCAGACAAACAACAGGCACAAAGTGAAAATCCAGAATCCAGGATGACACCAAGCCCCAGACAGACACCAGGCCCCAGGAAGACATCAAGACACAAATGGGCATCAAACCTCAGGTGGACACCAGGCTCCTGGTGGACATCAGCCCCCAGGAGGATACCCAGGTCCCAGGTAAGTATCAGGTCCCCCAGGTGAACACCGAGTCTCAAGGTAGACATCAGACCTTAGGTAGACAGCAGGCACCAGGTAAACACTGTGCCCCAGTTGGACACCAATCTCAAGTAGATGTTCATTTCCCAGTTGGACACCAGATACCAGGCAGCCTGATGAGGCTCCAGGTGGACACCAGGCTGCAGGTGGTATCAGGCTCCCAGGTAATAACCAGGCCCCACAGGAACACACAGGCCACAGGTAGCAGGATGCTAGTGCACCCCAGGCACCCAGGTGAACATCAGGCCCCTGGTGAACATCAAGTCCCAGCTGGACACCCAGGCCCCAGGTAAATACCCAGGCCCCTTATGTTGGATCATTAGGTCAAGTAGGTCCCAGAAGTCATCAGGCATTGATGGACACTGAGCCCGCAAGTGGACATCCAGTCCCAGGTTGATACACAGGCCTCAGGTGGATACCAGGCCCTAGGTGAACTCCAAGTCCCAACTGAAAATCACGCCCCAGGTGGATGCCCAATCCCTAGTTAACTAATAGGCCTCAGGTTTCCATCAGGCCCCAGGTTTTCATCAGGACCACATGGACACTAAATTCTAGGTGGACATCAGTAAATGCCAGGTCTCAGGTCAAAACCAGGCCCCTGATAAACATCCTGATGCCAGGTAAACATGAGGCTTCAGGTGGACACACGACTCTAAATGGACACCAGGCTGCATATGCATACCTAAACTCCTGGTGAACATCAAACCCCAGGTGCACACATAGGTCCCAAGTGAGGCCTCAAAGGTCCAGACCTCAGGCACCATACGGAAATCTGGGCCACAGGAATTCCTCAGGCACTGGGAAACACTCGGGCCTCAGTTAGATATCCGGGCCCAAGTTGACACCAAGGCCTCAGGTGGACACTAGGAGCTAAGAAAACATCAGGACCCCAGCTGAAATTATCCCTCAGGGTGGACGCCCTGGTCCTAACTAATTACCAAGCCCCAGGTTTACATAGGGCCTCAGGTCAACATTAAGCCCCAGGTAGACTTTAGTCCCCAGGTTCACAGCCACGTGTCAGGAGAATACCACACCCCAGGTGACTGTCAGACCCCAACCAGACACCAGCTCCCAAGTGGACAATCTAAACCCCAAATGGACATTAGGTTCCAGGGTAAACACCAAGTCCAAGGTGAACACCAGATCCCATATGGGTATCTGAGCCATAGGTGGACATCAGGCACCAGGTTGACACTGGCCCCATGTAGATAACTATACCAAGTCCCCAGGTCCCTAGGTGAACACCAGGTCCCAGATGAACATCAGGCCCCTGGTGCACAACAGGACCCAACTGAATACCTCAGCCGCTGGGGAACGTCAGGCTCCAGGTGGACATCCAAGACCCATGTGGACAACCAGGTCCAGAGGTACATCAGGTTCCATGTGGACACCAGCCCCCAAATGGATACCAAGCCCCCAGGTTTACATACCAGTCCTCAATAACTGAAAATTCACATATTCTCTGGCCAAATGCAATGAAGTCATCTCCCCCGAAAATATTTATTTGGGAAACTGAAAACCACTTCCCAATCACTTTCAAGCCAAAGAGCTTATAACAGAAGGCTGCCTACACACAGAAACAACGGTGAACTCCTACATTTAATACAAGGGCAATGCCGCTCAACTAGTCCCAGAGCAAGACACACCACAGGCTTTGCATGGAGAATGCACAGATTAGAATGGAGTAATGAAAATGTGGGACCTGAAACTGCAATATAAGAAAAAAGGGCAAATGTGCACACCAAGAAATCCAAGAAGGAAAGGGTCACATGAAGAAATAAACGGCCTGGTTTCCCAAGAAACATTAGAAACCACACTGTGAAATGAAATGGCAGGCCAAATGAAGCTCTGTCTAGGTTTTCAATCATGGGTCTCTGTAACACAGCTTTTAGGCTTAGAAATTGCTAAGGCCATCCTGAACATGTCCTACCCACCTTGCAGAAATTCACCACTGGGAAAAGGCACTGAAACCCATGGAGGTCCAGAGCCTACTTTGAAAGTTTTTTGGAGGGGCTTCCCAGTCTCCAAGCACCAATGGCTGGCTCTGTGGCTTTCTTAGAGGGCTGCGGCCTCAGCCTGACCCCCGCTCCCTCAGCATGTGTGACCTCCAATGACCAGACTAGCCTGGGTCCAGGCTCCTGGTGCCCTCGAGGAGCTGTCCTGTGTGCTCACACAGGCTCCCAGCAGCTGGCAGTGTGGCACTCTGGCACTCAGGCACTAGCCCCTTCCCACGGGGTCTGGCAGGGCACAGCTCTGGGGCCCAAAGTCCAGCACTCACCTGAGATCTTCAGACCCTGGACAGAGCAGTAAGGGCAACTTACCCAGATGACTTACCCAGGCTCTGCCTAAGCCAAGATGGAGCCTTCCCCACTACGTGTGTGTGCAGGATGGCCAGTTCCTGGATGACAAGGGGTGGGGCCAGAGCAACTCCCTACCGACTGTCTTTAAGAAGAGGGTGGGTGCATGGGGACACACCCCCTCCAGGTGGATGTAAGGCTCCAGGAATGCAAAGGGCCCAGGAAAACATCAGGCCCCAAGTGGACACTGGACATCAGACACCAGGTTGATACCACACCCCCAGGGGACACCAGGTCCCAGAGAGACTCTAGCCCTTGCATGGACATCAGGCCCCAGGTGACCACCCATGCCCCAGGTAATTACCAGGCCCCAGGTGGACCGAAGGCTCCAGGTACATACCAGGCCCCAGGTGGAAACCAGGCCCCAGATGGACATCAGGCATCTTGGTGTATGTCAGTCCCCAGGTTGACACATAGGCCCCAGTGGAACACCAGGCCCCACTTGAACTTCAAGCTCCAAGTGGATGTCCAGGACCCACGTAAACAACAGGGCCAAGGTGAACAGGAGGCCCCAGGTGAACACCAGGCCGCTGATGAACATTAGGCCCCAGATAGACACCCTGACCCCAGGGGAACATCTGGTTCCAGATGGACATCAGGCCCCAGTAGATGTAGACATGTAGACATCAGGCTCCAAGTGGATGCTAGTCCCCAGATGGACACAAGGTCCCGAGTACACACAGCCTCAAGATGTGCATCAAGCAACAGGCTCACACCCAAGCCACAGCTGGACACAAAGTCGCAGGTGGACAGCCAACCCACAGAGAATACCAATGCCTTAGGTGGACATCCAGGTGCAAGGAGAACATGAGGCCCTATGTAGGCAGCAGGCACAGGATGGATATCAAGACTCCAGGTAAACACTCAGGCCCCAGGATATCAATCCTCATGGGACAGCATGCTCCATAGGGACACCAGGCGTCAAGTAAATGCCTTACCCCCTAGTGCTTATCAGGTTCCATGGGGACACCCAGACCAGAGCTGGACATGTCCACTTGACTCCAAATGGACATCAAGCCCTGGGTAGACACCAGGCCCCAGGTGGATACCTTGGCCCCTAGTGAGCATTATACCCCAGATGCACATCTAGGTCCCACGTAGATAGCCAGGGCCCAGGACGCAGGTGAATACCGACACTCCAGGTTGACATTAAGACCCAAGACACCAGGCTTCGATGGACCACCAGGCCCCAGGTGGCTATGGATGCGGCAGGTGAATATGAGGTACCAAGATGATGTCCAGGGCACAGGTGGACACAAGGCCCCAGAGAAACAACAGGTCCAAGGTAGGCATAGGCCCCAGGTGCACACCAGGTCCCAGGTAAACAACAGTAACAGGTGGATACCCACAACCCAGGTAGAAACCAGGCCCTAGGCAGAAACTAGGCCTCAGCAGGACACCGGGCCTCAGGAGAATACCGAGGCACCTCATGGACATCAGGCCCTACCTGGACACCAAAACCCAAGTTGATGGCGGGCCCCAGGTGTTCGCAGGGGCCCTAGGTAAATGCCCAGGTCCCAGATCAAACCCAAGCCCCTGAAGGACACCCGGGCCCCAGGTGAACATGAGGCCTCTAGTGGACACCTGACTCCACAATGGACATTAGGCCCTGGGTGGACATCAAGCCCTAGGTGGATACCTTGGCTCCTGGTGAACATTAGACCCCAGGTGCACATTTAGGTCCCATGTGGATATCTGGACCCAGGAAGTCCTCAGGCATTGGGAAACACTCAGGCCCCAGGTTGACACCCAGGCCTCAGGTTGACACCAGGTGCTAGAACTTCAGGCCCCCACTCAAATCAAGCCCCTGGGACACACCCAGGCCCCACATCAATACCAGGTCCCAAGTTTTACATTTTATAAAATTAGAAAAGTAGCCAGGTGTCATGGGGCATGCCATAACCCCAACTACTCGAGAGGCTGAAGCAGGAGAATCTTCAACCTGGGAGGTGGAGGTTGCAGTGAGCCGAGACTGCGCCACTGCACTCCAGCCTGGGCAACACAGGGAGACTCTGTCTCGATATATACATATTCTCTGCATAATTAATTTGCATTTTTTACTGATAAACCACACCAGAGTTGAACATATTCTTATTATGAGTCAGGTTTAAGAAAAACTAGAATTCAAAATTTGAACCTCAGCAAATCAATACTAGACATTATTAAGGTAGCATAAAAACAAGGAAATTTGGCCATAGATTATCACAATATTTGTGTTTAATTTATAAAGAATATATAAATCTATTTACATTCTAAGGTTAAAATACTTTGTGAATGATTAATTTTCTTCTTGTGAAATCTATTCAGAATACAGCAGTCCCTCCTTTATCCATGGGGAATGTATTTCAAGATCTTCAGTGTATGCCTGAAACCGCGGATAGTACTGAATCCAATATAGATTATTTTTTATTCACACATACATGCCTATGATTAACTCTTAACTTAAAGGGTCACTTTATGGCTTCTCTTTGGCATTTTTGAATTGCCAGCATCAGTACTTTTGCATTTTGGGGCCATTAAGCAAAGTAAGAGTTCTTTGAACACAAACACTGTGGTATCACAACAGTGGATTTGAGGGCTGCTAAATGACTAACAGGCAGTAAATAGATAGATGCTGTGGGTAAAAAGATGATTCACGTTCTAATTGGGACTGAGTAGAGGGGAATGACAGAAGCTTTCATCACACTACTTGAAACAGCACACAATTTAAAACTTGTGAATTATCTATGGATTTTTCATTTAATATTTTCAGATCAGTACTGACTGTGGGTAAGCAAAACTGCAAAAGCCAAACACAGCTTAGATAGGACTACTGTACTAGAAAGGGATGTTAACAGAAGGGATCAGGTTGTCACAGCCCCTGGTGTCCTGTTACATTGTAAAACAAAATCATTCATTATAAAAGACAGTTTGTTAAAAGGAGGAGTACAGTGATACTTTGTTAGATTGCACATGCTGGAAAACATTCTCTACAAAAATGCAGCCCTCAGTTTCAAAGCTGTTTTTTGTTTTAAAACTGGCTTTTATTGACACATGTCATTGTACATTCCTAATACAGTGATTTCCTGAAAATCACAGTATTTTGTAAACATAAGATTTACAGGCCGGGCATGTTGGATCATACCTATAATCCCAACACTTTGGGAGGCCAAATTGGGTGGATCACCTGAGGTCAAGAGTTCAAAACTAGCCTGGCCAACATGGCTAAACCCCATCTCTACCAAACACATACACACACACACACACACACACACACACACACACACACAAATTAGCTGGGTGCAGTGGTGGGTGCCTTGCTACTCAAGAGGCTGAGGCAGGAGAATTGCTTGAACCCGGGAGGTGAAGGTTGCAGTGAGTAGAGATCGCACCACTACACTCCCGCCTCGGCAACAGAGCGAGACTCCATCTTAAAAAAAAAAAAAAAGATTTACAGTTTAACTATACACAAAGTATTTCTTTTTATATTTCTTGACAGACTAAAGGACATTTCTTCAAAAAACAGTCAAGTGTAATTTTGTCCAAAATTTAATGCAAAACTAAGAAGTAGTAACAGATGCACTTGTCCAACAAACGTTTCATTTGAACATATTCACTTTCAAATTTAACTTCTTATCTCGACCAATTTAACAACATTACTTTCTTTGAAAATTACCCAGTTAGGCAGTTAACAGTTGTCCATAATATGGTACAGCCCACTGGCATTAACTAGGCAGTTACCAGGATGTCAAGATGCCTGCAATCTAACAAGACAAATTTGCAGAAGCCCATAGCAAATCCTGCAAACCCCAGAGTGACATGTGTTTCAGTGGAAAACTTTATCACAGTTACTCTGATCTCATGGTTTGCTCTCTCCATAGGTTGGGGCTTTCTCTAGCAATGCACACAACTTTGCAGCACTATCTGAGTAAAAGGACAAAGTCCTAATCTGGCTTATCTGGCCTCTCGCCTCTGTGGTGTTTTGCATCATGGTGCTTCTTGTCGTCGTCTACTGACTAGTGAGGCTGCCCACCTGGAGCATCAGGGAGCACAAGAAGGCTGGCACTGTCCCCAAGAAGCAAGGTTTAAAAGGCTGATGTGCTAAGCGTGACACATATGGGGTGTGACGAGAGCCATAAGAAAGATGCTGACCTTGGAACCACTGCTGTCCGATGATGGCATTCAACTCTGCCATGGTCACCTGTCTGGCACATTCCACAGCCTGAGCAACCTGCTGTTGATGTTGCTGAGACAGAAATGGGATGTATTTTTTTTCTTTGAGACAGAGTCTCACTCTGTCACCGAGCTGGCCTGGCATGATCTCAGCTCACTGGAACCTCTGCCTCCCAAGTTCAAGCAATTTTCCTACATCAGCCTCCCAAGTAGCTGGGATTACAGGTGCCTGCCACTATGCCCAGCTTTCTCTTCACCAATAGATACTTTTACTTTGCTAGACAAAAATACATGAAATTATTTTAATTTACATGCCTGTAATTAATAGATTAAAATTTTTTCAGATGTAACATAGAGTATCACTTTCCCTCAAGTCTAGTGGATGTTTAGTTCCTTTAAAGTATTAATCATGTATATAGTAATGAACTAAAATATCTATTAATTTTATGTGAAAAATAATCACTAAATACAATTTGGGATACGAAAGAATAAATAGCTATGTTACAAAAAAAAAACAAAGACCTTCTGGAATTAAAAAATCCACTAAAAGAATTTCAAAACACAGTTGGAATTTTTAACAACAAACTAGACCAAGCAGAAGAAATAATTATTTAGAGTTTGAAAATGGGTCTTTCAAGTTAACCCAGTCAAAAATAAAATAAAAAAGAATCAAAAAACAAAGCCCTTGAGAAATGCGGGATTGTGTGAAGTGACTAAAACTTATAACTTATTGGCATTCCTACAAGAGAATAAAAAGTTACCAACTAGGAAAGTATACTTAAGGGAGTAACTTAGGAAAAGTTCTCTAGTCTTCCTAGAAAGGTTGACAATCAGATACAAGAAAGTCAGGCAGGACAGAACCCACTACAGCAATCAGCCTGCCAGAGAAGCCTCTGCCCCTGTGGCCTGAGAATCCACTTCCCTGAGGTGACACCATGGACAGGTGGGCTGAAAAAGCAATTGGGAAGGCCAAATCAACTGCCCCAGCCAGCCAGGGCACCTCTTTGAAGATACAGGTCTAAGCCTCCCGTCTCTCACAGGGAAAACTAGGTGGCCCAGAGGCTATCCAGATGAAGGGGATCTGCCGCAGCAGCCACCCTCCAGTTCCCTTTCTTCCCCTTGGTGAACTCCCTCCAACACATCCCTTGCCAGGAAAGCACCCTTTTGTCTTACATGGGAAGGGGGTCCCACCACACCAAAACCCAGCCAAAGAAGCCTTTTGTCCCTTCAGGAATAAATTATTATCACAACAAAAAACAAAATACACAAATAGTCACCCCCTAAATTTTGTTAAGAATGAGACAATGCTGCCATTCACACCTGGCTCAGGTGCCAGTAAGGAGGAGGACACCCTCCAGAGACTGCAGAACCGGGAGGACTCCTCCTTGCCCTGGCTGTGCCTCCACTGCTGCCACCGAGGCCTGCAGTACAGTGAAACCTGGGAACAGTGCACCCAACCAACCCCTCCACCCCACCTTCCTCCCCTCCACCACATGGGCAGTGCAGCACATGACAGTGCACCTAAAACTGCCCCCACTACCGGCACTGTAGTCCTGGGTAACTCACTCAATCCGCCATCTGCCTCAGGCAGTACAGCGGCCGATAGTGCCCCTAACCCCCTCAGGCCCTACCGGTGCCGCCAGCAGTGCATGCACACAGCCTGCCTCCAACCCCACCACCCACCTTGGGCAGTGTAGGCCCAGATGAGGCTCACCAGCAATGCAACACCAGTAGCCACCCCCCACCAGCCCCTCGCAGCAGGCATTGCAGCCCTGGGCAATGCAGCCCCAATAGCACACCAAACCCATCCCCGCCGGTAGCACACCTACCCCGAAACTCTTCTACCACTCTAGCAGAGCTTCAGTCTCCCTAGCTAACTGCAGCCAGGCAAGCCGCCGTGGTGCAAGCTCCAGCACGTAGTATGCAGCCGGTGGCCCCCCTTTCTCTTCATTCTCTAAGCAGTCAGGAGCAGTTCCCACTGCCGGCTGACTTCCTACCAGTCCGGCAGCCCTCCTACTGCTCCTACCACTCTTCCTACCACTCCAGCTGCCCTTCTAGCCTCTGGCCCACCGTCCTACCGCTCCAGCCTGCCCTCCTACAGCTCCAGCCACGCTGCAGTCTCCGTCGCCACCACCCACTGCAGCGAGGCCAGCCGCAGTACCGCAGACTGCAGCTTCCAGCGTAAAGCAGGTGCCTCCACTGCCCCTTCTGATCCTCTAAGCCGGGAACATACTGGCTCCACCAGAACATACCCAAGAGCCTGGAACGGCGTTAAGCTTCCTCAGCATGCTTTATATACTGAGGTTATGCATCTGGCTCCTGGACTACATGTTATGATTGGATGAGAGAAAACCTCTAGGCCTACTCTGATTGGACTTTATTTTCATGCTCCGATTGGTTGTCCTAAGACTTGCTCTCATCCAATCAGAACATGTAGTCCAGGAACTTCTGTGCATAACCTCAGTATATAAATAGTGCTGAAGGGAACTCAGTCCTTTCCAGCCTCAGCCGTGTCTGTTCGTTGAACTTCTCCATTCCCGGTTTAGAGGAGCAGGAGCCGGGACAGTGGCTGCCTTCTGCTGGAGGCTGGAGACTGCATCTTGCCTCTCGCTGTGGTTGGTGGTAGCCATAGAGTCGTAGGCTGGACAGGTAGGAGGGGCAAAATAGTTTTGGGATAGATTGAGGGCTACAGAGCATGATTTTTTCCAAAAGGAAAAAGAGGGTGGTGAACAGGATAAGGCGTTGCAAAAAGACCGTGAGGAAAAGAGGGTGGGAAAACTATTTTGGGGTAGATGGAGGGAGTAAAAAAAAGTGGTGACCAGAAGGGAGAGAAGCGTTTGGTGGGGAAAAGATGATGGGGAAACGTTTTTAGGTAGATGGAAGGGGAAAAGAGAGTGGCAAGTGAGAGGAGGAAAGAGGATGGTGAGAGGGGAACGGGAGCCAGCAAGAGGAAGAGAAGGTCTGAAAAAACACAGTTGGGAGAAAAGAAAGACAGGGAAGGAAGACGGTGGGTAAAAAGATTTTGGGCAGATGCCGAAGGGAAGAGGGTGGCAAGTGTGAGAAGAAAAGAGGGAGGGGAAAGAGAGAGTGGGCAAGCAGGAGGGAAGGAAAGTTTTGCAAAAAGTAAGGGAGAAAATTTTTAGGTAGGTGGAGGGGGAAAAGAAGGTGGCGAGCAGGAGAAGGATAAAGAGTGTGGCGAGTGGGAAGGAGAAAAAGTTTTGCAAAAAGACAATGGGCAGGAAAGAGTGCAGAAAGAAAAGACAGTGCATAAAATGTTTGGGTAGATGGAAGGGGAAGAGGGTGGCAAGTGAGAAGAGAAAAGCGGGGATGGCCAGAGGGAGTGGGGAAAGACGGTTGGGAAAAAGGTAATGGGGAAAATAGTTCGGGGTAGTTAGGGCAAAAAAGGTGGCAAGCAGGATAGGGAAGAGAAGAGGATGAGCGGGAAGTGGGGAAGATTTTGCGAAAAGATGGAGGGATAATATTTGGGGTAGATGGAGAAGGGAAAGAGGGTGGCAAGGAGGAAGGGGAAGAAAGACGATGGGGAAAACAGTTTTGGGGTAGATGAAGGGGGAAAGAGGGTGCTGAGCAGCAGGAGTGTGGAGAAGTCTGGGAAAACATGGGGGAAATGTTTTGGGGTAGATGGAGGAGCAAAAGAGGGTGATGAAAGTGGGAGGGGGGAAAAGATGGTAGTAAGGAAAGGAAGAAAGAATAGTGGGGAAAAACGGTGGAGAAAAGTGTTTGAGTAGATGGATGGGGAAAACGGTCGTGAGTGAGAGCAGAGAAGGCTTTATGAAATGACTGGGGGAAAAGTTTTGGGGTAGATGGAGGAAGAAAAAGAGTGGCGAGAGGGTCGGGGCCAAAGGCGGTTGGGAAAAGAAGATGGGGAAATAATGCTGGGGGACAAAGAGTTTGGGTAAATCTTTTTCTGATTTTTAAATCTGATTATTTGTATTTTTGCTTTTCAGTAGTTTGAGTTCGTTATTGTTTTGTGTATTAACCCCATGCCTGATGCATAGTTTGCAAATACTTCCATATTGTGGATTGTTTCTTCATTCTACTTAGAATGTTAACACATGTGTTTTGCGGGAGTTGGTCATTAACATTCTTATAGTTGAAATACAATGATTTTTTTCATATCATTAGTCATGGTTACAGTCCATGTAAGAATAATGACATATGCTTTATTCCATTAAGTATCATTTTAGTAATAGGATTTGTAGGGTTTTCTTCTAAACCCTCACCTATTTATGGGGGTTTAGGGTTAATTGTTAGTGGTGCTGTGGGTTGTGTTATTATGTTGAATTTTGGTGGGGCTTTTGTAGAGCTTATAGTCTTTTTAATTTATTTGGGTGGTATGATGGTTGTTTTTGTCTATACTGCTGTGATAGCTATTGATGAATATCCTGAAACATGGGGATCAAGTGCTGATATTTGGGGATCTCTACTGTTAGAATTAATAATAGAGACAATGATAGTTTGGTAGGTGAACATGATGAGGTGGTAGTTACTGTTAATTATAATACTGTGGTGAGTTGAATGATTTATGAAGGTGATGGGCCGGGCTTAATCCATGAAGATCCTATTGGTGCAGCTGCTTTATATAATTATGGGGTTTGAGTTGTGTTGGTTACTTGTTGATCATTATGAGTATGCACATTATAGTTGAACTTACTCGGGGTGGGGATTAAACAATTAATAGTAGGGTGAGGGTGAATGGAAAGAAGAAAGAGAGAAAATAGAGTTTAATTAAGTCTTTTTGAGTTGATGTAGTGGTGGAAATTGAAATTTGGGTTTGTGAGATTATTTTTAGTATAGATTTTTCTAATCAGAGTAGGTCTAGTAAAAGCGAAGCCAGATTTTGGCTTGTGTCTAGGCCTGAATAGGGGTTTGAGCCATGAATTGTGGTTGAATAAAAGCCTAGTGTATTAGAGAAGTTAAATATTTTGACTGGGATAGTTAGTTTAAGGTTATTAGTCATGAGGTTAAGTTCTATTGCTAGAAGTATTCATAAGGTAGTTACACTTAGGGCTGTGAGTTTGAGGTAGAGTGGTATGGTTATTTGAGGAGGTGAAGTGGGAGAGATACAATTAGAAATGAGGAATCCAATGAAAATACTGCTGACTGCTAGGTGAATAATTGAGTTTATTAGGAATGAGTCATTTTCGTTAATGGTAAGAAGGGTTATAAAGTGGAGCTGTCCTACCAGAGCAAAGAAGATAATGTGGATGCTATATATAGCTGTTAGGGAATTGGCTATGAGAGTAATAAAAAGGGCTGAGGCATTGACACATGACATATTAGTGGTTTTGATGATGAGGTCTTTAGAGTAGAAGCCTGTGAGGAAAGGCACACCTGTAACTGTGAGATTGCCAATAATGAGGGAGGAGGAAGTAAAAGGTAAGGTTTTGAGGAGACCTCCTGTTTTTTGAATGTCTTCTTCATTGTTGAGGCTATGAATAATGGATCCTGCAGATATAAATAATACAGCTTTAAAAAGGCATGGCTGCAGATGTGAAGAAATGCTAGATGTGGTTGGTTAATGCCATTTGTAACTATTATATGGTCTAGTTGGCTTTAGGTTGAAAAGGCCACGATTTTTTGGATATCATTTTGTGTTAGGGCACAGATTGCTGTGAATAAGGTGGTGATGGCTCCTAAACATGAATATTTTCTTTTTTAAAAAAACATGAATATTTTCATGCAACAAACAGCCTCTTTCCTCTGTCCTAGAAGTGACTCTTGATCTCCCCAAGCTCCCACTGTGTTCTCTTTGAGCCACTCATCTTCCAGACGCACTGCAGCTGTGTCTGAGTGTGGGGTGTGAGGGCACAGGCTTCCTTCTAGCACCATCTCTCCAGCTCACCTGCCTTCCCACTTTCCCCTTGGGGCTGCTCTCTCTTTCCCTCAGCGTCAGCCAGCTGTACCCAGCCACTGGAAGAAGGGGAGGAGCAGGGGCAGAAGCAGATCCAGGAATGTGATTCCTGTTCCGTCCTGGCTGGCTGACGCCAGTCAGGTCACTTGGTCTTTGGAGTCTTTGTTTTCACTGTGGACTAAGGGTTTTAGATTCAGATTCCTGAAGATTTTATTTAGGGTGACGGCGGAGACTACCTGAATGCTCCTGAAAGTGTGTAAGCTGAGTGAGTTAACAGCCTTGGGCACCATTTCTTGCCATATGCCAGGAAATCCCAGCTGCATCCGGCCCTTCTCCCAGCCACGTGTCCTGTTCCTCACTTCCTTCCAGTCCTCTGCATCACCCATCCCTTGCTTTCCCCAGTCACCATCTTGGGTCTCCTGGCAGACCCAGAAATAGCAGGAACCAGAAGGAGTGGCAGAGACAGGAGGACAGGCACCATTCTTACCATTGGGCCTGTTTGGAGGGTTCTGGGCAGGAAGCACAGGTATTATCCTGGGTCCTGGGGCCCTGCCCAGGGGAGGTAAATTTACCAGTCAGTGAGAGTGCCAGGACAGGCTCCTCCCCTGACAGTGAGAAAGAAGTATGCACAAGCCAACCTGGGCAGAGGTTGTGATCAGTGAGTCCAGGCACAGGATATACAAAATCAGAGCTGAGACAGTTGATCTCTGGACTGAGGCTTTGTGTGCCTGGGGCAGAAGGATGTCAGTGGGTGGGAGGTGTGTGTGATGGGTGACAGATGCCTCAGATGTGTTGCCTTTCTAGTCTATTATGACAGGCTCTGGGGTCAGCATGGGGACTTGGGTGTTGTCAGACCACACTTCATCCATGCCTTCTGGAAAAACCCTCAACATGTCCAGGTTGTGGACCTGGGTAGACTCCAGCTGGGGTGGGGCCCTCACTCCCCCACACCCGATCCTGCCAGAGCTGTCTGTAAGACATTCACATTCACATCTCTCCTTCCTTTCTGTGCCTGTGAAATCCCAGCCTTCCATGATGGAAGCAGAAATAGCTGCATGCTCCTTTTGCAGCCTCCCTTGCAGTAGAACAAGCAGGTGTGCACGGGGTTTATGCTCAGCAAGCCAAAGCCTTGGACATTGGGTCAAGTGTCAGGGTAACAAAGAGGCAGGCACAGTGGATAATGCTTTCTGGTTATCTTGGCAGGGGCTGCAACTGCCAGCTCCTCAGGGCAGTGGGGCTGCAGTAGCTGTGGGGGCTTCTTCCAGTCCCTAGGGCTGTTGCTGATCCGTGCTGTGGCCTCTGCTGCCCCCTGCTGGTAGCTCCTGTGTGTTTACCGGTCCCGTTGCTGGTTTGATTTTGACTCTTCCACTGTTGTGGAATTCTGAGCCTGGGTTCTCTATCCTTTCTGTGGATTCTGAGAGCTAACCAATAAATACGTTTGTTTTCTGCTTAAGGTCAGAACTGCTTTACATTTCTAGTAACAAATGTTCCTTGTGGATACAGAGATTGGTACAAGGATTGTTTCCAGATAATAGTTGCTCAGGGAAATGAAGGGCTGAGAAGCTGACATTGGTTATGGGGCCAGATCGGTGCTGAATGCAATGAAAACACAGGGGTCTTGGGGGATTCTGGCAGGCCTAGTGTGTAGTGATAACTTAAGCAGTTGGCTGAAGTATCTGTTGTGGTAGATTGGAATGAAGTGCTCATTGAAGGTGTTGACTGAAAAAAGGTTACAAAATGGGTTACTTTAATTTAAAAAGAGAGCTTGGGTCAGGCTCAGTGGCTCACATCTGTAATCCAAGGTGGGAGGCTCTCTTGAGGCCAGGAATTCTAGACAAGCTTGGGCATCACAGCAAGACCCCACGCCTACAAAAAAAAAATAGCCAGTCATAATGACTTGTGCCTGTAGTTGCAGTTACAGAGCAGGCTGAAGCAGGAGAATCACTGGAACCCAGCTGTCATGGCACCACCGCATTACAGCATGGGTGACAGAGTGGGACTCTGTCATTTTTTTTTTGAGGGAGTCTTGCTCTGTCATTCAGGGTGGAGTGCAATGGCACCATCTTGGCTCACTGCAACCTCTGTCTCCCGGGTGCAAGCGATTCTCCTGCCTCAGCCTCCAGAGTAGCTGGGATCACAGGTGCCCGTCATCATGTCTGGCTAATTTTTGTATTTTTAGTAGAAATGGGGTTTTGCCATGTTGGCCAGACTGGTCTCAAACTACTGACTTCATAATCTGCCCATCTCAGCCTCCCAAAGTGCCGGGATTACAGTTGTGGGGCACCATTCCTGGCCAGAATACCTAGTGATTATTTCATTCCATAATTAGAGAAACATCTGTAAAATTAGAAACTGTGGCTCTGCTACGTGTGACTATTCTCACCAGTATGCCTGTGTGCCCTTTCACTTGGCCTTTTGCTTTATTCCGATTCTTCCCTGAATTCTTTCTCCAGGTGGTGTCTAGAACCTGGAAACTGTCTGAGGCTGGGGTCTCACTGGCATCCGGAGATCCTCCTGAGCCCTCCAGGAGTACAATGCCATGCAGTGAATGAAGCATGGTCATGAGTGTGTCCTTTCCCTTATAGCCTGTGTTCTCTGACTGCCCCATTCCTCTAGGTCAGCTGTTCTCCATCTTTGTGCCATTTGTTCGTTTGCAGTTTTTCTCAAGATAATTTTTAATGCCTACAGTGAGACTAGTCATACGCAGAGGAAGCCAGTTATTTGGAAACCAGGCCTTTCCAGGCACTCTCTATTTGCAGAGAGACCCTGTGAATACAAAGCAACATACTATTCTAAAGTGACAGTGGACCAGGCATGGTGACTCAAGCCTGTAATCCCAGCACTTTGGGAGGCCGAAGTGGTTGGAACACTTGAAGTCATGAGTTCCAGACCAGCCTGGGAAATGTGGTAAAACCCTATCTCTACCAAAAAATAAAAAATCAGCTGGTCATGGTGGCACTTGCCTGGGATCCCTGCTACTCAGGAAGCTGAGGCAGGAGAATCACTTGAACCTGGAAGGTAGAGGTTGTAGTGAGCCAAGATCTCACACTGCACTCCAGCCTAGGCAACAGAGTGAAATTCCATCTTAATAAAATAAATAAAGTGACTGGGAAATTATTAAAGAAGGAGTTAATTTGTGGCAATGAGACTCTTGGTTGGAGTTTCCTCCCATTGGAGTTGAAGTTGGTCTTGGCTGTAGGAGAACCTGTGAGTGGTCCTCTGCTGGGAAAACAGGAAGTGATGATGGAAGGACCCACCCATGGTTCCCTGGACCCTTTTCTTGTCCCTGGTGTGCCCAGCTGATGCCCCTGGCACAGCCTCACTGCAAGGTCACCCCCCTTGTTAGGCCTTTGTGACCGCCCCCTCTCAGCTGTCCCATGCCCAGCTGCTTAGGAACAATCTTTTGACTTCTTCTTGACAAACTGCATTAGGCCTTCCCATCACCTCTGAAATCTGACTCCTTGCAGGAAGTTTTCTCCAAGTGCCTCATGGCTCTGAGCCCCTCTTCTCCTCTCCCATGCCTGGCCTGGACTGGGTTTCCTCTACCTTGTCCACCTTCATCCCCCTACCCTGTCACAGATGAGGCAAAGTCTCATATTCAAGTCTTCATTAGCCTTTCCTAGCTCACATGGATTTTGATTTCCACATTGATATGGAAAGTTTATATTTTATCTTTCATTTGTCCAAGTTGTCATCATATTTCAAAATATCAATTCTATTTTTTTCTCTTATCTGTTTGTTTTATTCCCTGGGGCCCTCTATATTTAGATAGAGCTTTTTACCCCGGAAGTAGGGAATTGTGAATTTCACACAGATTAAAGGAGTCATTTTTTGAGTTTAATTTTTAAATGGAAGCCAAAACATCAGAACAAAAAAAAAAAGAAACAGAAAGATAAGGCCAGGCATGGTGGCTTATGCCTGTAATCCCAGCCCTTTGGGAGGCCGAGGTAAGTGGATCATTTCAGGTCAGGAGTTTGAGACCAGCCTGACCAACATGGTAAAACTCGTCTCTACTAAAATACAAAACATTAGCTGGGTGTGGTGGTGGGTGCCTGTAATCTCGGCTACTTGGGAGCCTGAGGCAGGGGAATCACTTAAACCCAGGAGGTGGAGTTTGCAGTGAGCTGACATCACACCACTGCACTCCAGCTTGGGTGACAGAGTGAGACTCCCTCTCAAAGAAAAGAAAAGAAAAAAGGTGTAGTCTTCAAAATTGGGCTTTCAAGAAAGATGAGATGGTTGGCTTAGAATTCTGAAGACTGAAAATGACTTTCTTCAGGATCCTGGCTTGAAAGATGGATTTTGGAGTAATACAGAATGAATAGTTGAGCTTTGGATGTAAAGGAAGTTCTTATAGTAAGAAATGCAGGGCCATAGGCAGGTGATGCGTCATGAGAAGGTCAAGGTAAGAGCTCTACTGTGTCTTTTGGGGCTGAAACCTGTGCATGGCGGTTGATGACTCAGTTGAAGAAAATCATTCCCAGAGTTCCGGCACCTCACAGCCAGAGGGACCATGACCACACCTGTGTACATCAGCAGGGAATGCCTGAACAACTCCAAGGGATAGGGGTCCAGGCTATGCTTGGAATTGCCCAGATAAGAGTGTCCAGGAACCATGGCCTCAGAAGAAACCAAGAGTTTCAGATGAATCCAGTGCTTGGGAGCAGAGCTAATGAGAAAATCAATTATCATTTTTAAAGTGTTCAACAGTTAAAAATACCATTCTCTGTTGTGCTAGGAAAGAAGTTTACAGTTTGATAGCCTCTACAGTTTAGACAGTAGAAAAGTTTTTGAGGAGAGACAATTTTGGGGTGCAAATCAGCTCAGGGTAGGCATTCCAGTTGTCTATCTCCAAATCCACCACTGTCTGTCTTCGCACACTGCTCCCCCACCCTTGCTGATGCCATTGACGGTAATTTCTTTCTTTCTTGTTTAGAGATAGGGTCTGGATCTGTTGCCCAGGCTGGAGCACTGTGTTGCAATCCAACTCATCACAGCCTTGACCTCCTGGGCTCAAGCCATCCTCCTGCCCCAGCCTCCTGGGACTACAGGTGTGCATCACCAAGCCTGGTTAATTTTTATTTTTATTTTTTGTAGAGACTGGGTCTTCTTTTGTCACCCAGGCTGGTCTTAAACTCCTGGCTTCAAGCGACCCTCCTGCCTTGGCCTCCCAAAGAACTGGGATTACAGGTGAGGGTGATTTCTTAGGTTCATCTGTCTCATGTCAGGCAGGAAGAATGGCTTCTGGGGCTGAGACCCCAGTCTGCCTCCAGCCCTTGTGTCCCTAGTGAGGGTGGGAACCCAGACTCAGAATTTGCAGAAGCACACCAGTCAAAATCACACTGGCACCCAGCCCTGAAAACACAGGACAACTGCCAGCAGGGCACACCATAGGCACAGTATGGACTGAAGACACCACCAGGGACTGGAATTCAGACGCCCCCACAGCTACTGCAGCCCTACTGCCCCCAGGAGCTGGCAGTTGCAACCATTGCCAAGACCACCAGAAAGCATTATCCACAGTGCCTGCCTCTTTGTTTCCCTGACACTTGACCCGATGTCCAGGGCAGTAGCTTCGGCTTGCTGAGCATAAACCCCATGTGCAACTGCTCATTGTATTGCAACGGAGGCTGCAAAAGGGGGATGTGGCTATTTCTGCTTCCATCATGGAAGGCTGAAATTCTGCAGGCACAAAAAGAAAAGATGTGAATTTGAATATCGAGATAGCTCTGGCAGGATAGGGTGTGGAAGAGTGAGGGTCCCAATCCAGCTGGGGACTACCCAGGTCCGTGTCCTGGACATATTGAGGGTTTTTCCAGAAGGCGGGGAAGAAGTGTGGTCTGACAACACAAATGCCCCTACTGGTCTAGAGATTGTTGTAATAGACTGGAAGGGCAATTCATCCCAGGCATCTGTCACCCATCACACACACCTCCCACCCACTGGGATCTTTCTGGCTAGGGACACGCGAAGCCTGAGTCCAGAGATCAACTGTCTCAGCTCTGAATTTGTGTATTCTGTGTATAGACGCACTCAGCACAACCTCTGCCCAGGCTGGCTTGTGTATCCTTTTTTTTTTTTTTTTTTTTTTTTTTGTCTGTCAGGTGAGAAGTTCATACTGGCACTCCTATTGTCCTGTAAAATTACTTTGCTTGGGAAGGGCTCCAGGACCCAGGATAATAACTGTGGCTTCTGCCCAGAACCCTCCAAACAGGCCCAATGGTAAGAATGGTGCCTGTCCTCCTGTCTCTGCCACTCCTTCTGGTTCCTGCTATTTCTGGGTCCGCCAGGAGTCCCAAGATAGTGAGTGGGGAAAGCAAGGGATGGGTGATGCAGAGGACTGGAAGGAAGTGAGGAACAGGACACGTGGCTGGGAGAAGGGCCGGATGCAGCTGGGATTTCCTGGCATATGGCAAGAAATGGTGCCCAAGGCTGTTAACTCACTCAGCTTACACACTTCCAGGAGCATTCAGGTAGTCTCCGCCGTCACCCTAAATAAAATCTTCAGGAATCTGAATCTAAAACCCTTAGTCCACAGTGAAAACAAAGACTCCAAAGACCAAGTGACCTGACTGGCGTCAGCCAGCCAGGACGGAACAGGAATCACATTCCTGGATCTGCTTCTGCTCCTGCTCCTCCCCTTCTTCCAGTGGCTGGGTACAGCTGGCTGACGCTGAGGGAAAGAGAGAGCAGCCCCAAGGGGAAAGTGGGAAGGCAGGTGAGCTGGAGGGTTGGTGCTAGAAGGAAGCCTGTGCCCTCACCCCACACTCAGACACAGCTGCAGTGGGTCTGGAAGGTAAGTGGCCCAAAGTGAAGACAGTGGGAGATTGGAGAGATCAAGAGTCTAGGACAGGGGAAGGAGGCTGTTTGTTGCATGAGAATGTTGAGGATGAGTACATTGAAGTGAATGGCTTCTCAACTATGTGAGTTTAAATTCATGACATTTACAAATTGTCAGAAAAGTTGTTACATGTTCCTTGTATAACAATCACTTTGGAATGTTAATCCCATTCTACACCAAAATCTGAATTATTCGGGGTTCTTCAGAGAAACAGAGCTAATAGGTGGTACACATATACATATCTATGTACATAGACATACCTACATACACTGTATATACGTGCACACACACACACACACACACAAAGACTTATATATGTGTGTACAAAATACAGAGAGAAAGTGGAGGTTTATTTTAAGGAATTGACTCACACTATTGGGAGGAGTAGCAAGTCCTGAATCTTCATAGCATGCCAGCAGGCTGGACACTGAGAGAAGAGTGGATGTCTTAGTCTTGAGTCTGAGTGAAGACTGTAGAAGGAATTATTTTTCTTTAGGGAACCCCTAAGGCTTTTTCTCTTAAGGGCTTCAGCTGATTGGATGAGAGCCACCACTATGGAGAATAATTTGCTTTACTCAAGGTCTACTAATTTGTTTGTAAATTAAAACAAATTATGGGTGCATATATATATATATATATATATATATATATGTACTTGTATATATTTATGGGGCACATGAGATGTTTTGATTTGGGCATGCAATGTGAAATAATCACATCATCAAGAATGAGGTATCCATCCCCTCAAGCATTTATCCTTTGTGTAACAGACAATCCAATTATACTCTTTGGGTTATTTTGAAGTATACA
Organism: Sapajus apella; assembly: GCF_009761245.1. Classification (NCBI taxonomy): domain Eukaryota; kingdom Metazoa; phylum Chordata; class Mammalia; order Primates; family Cebidae; genus Sapajus; species Sapajus apella. Next base: position 63,316 of record NW_022437194.1, read on the forward strand.
ATTAAATTACAATTATTATTATTACTTTTCTTAGATGGAGTCTTGGTCTGTTACCCAGATTGGAGTACAGTGGTGTGGTCTTGGCTCATCGCCACCTCCACCTGTCTGGTTCTAGCAATTTTCTTGCCTCAGCCTTTGGAGTAGCTGGGATCACAGGTATGCACTGCCATACCTGGCAAACTTATGTATTTTTGGTAGAGATGGTGTTTCACCATGTTGGCCAGGCTAGTCTTGAACTCCCGACCTCAAGCGATCCACCCACGTTAGCCTCCTAGAGTGCTGAAATTATGGGCATGAGGCATGGCACCTGGCCTCAATGAAATTATTATTGACTAGTCACTCTGTTGTGCTACCAAAGAGTAGGTCTTATTCCTTTCCTTTCCTTTCCTTTTTCCTTTCCCCTTCCTTTTTCCTTTTTCCTTTCCTTTCCTTGTTGCCTAAGCTGGAGTACAGTGATGCAATCCTGGCTCACTACAACCTCCACCTCCTGGGTTCAAGTGATTCTCCTGCCTCAGCCTTCCGAGTTGCTGTGACTACAGGTGTATGCCACCACACCCAGATAATTTATATATTTTTAGTAGAGATGGGTTTTCACCATGTTGGCCAGACTTGTTTTGAACTTATGACCTCAAGTGATCCACCTGCCTCAGACTCCCAGAGTGCTGGAATTACAGGCTGTGCCTGGCTCCAATTAAATTATTATTGAATAGAGTCACCTTGTTTGTGCTATCAAATAGTAGGTCTTATTCATTCATTCTATTTTTTTGTACCCATTAACCATCCTTCCAGTTTCCCCCCATTCCTGCCAATACCCTTCCCAGCCTTTGGAAACCATCCTTCTCTACTCTCTATGTCCATGAATTCAATTGTAAGGTCTACTGATTTAAAGGCTAATCACATTTAGAAACTCATGAGCAAGAATAATTTTAGTAATTGAACTAGGAATCTGCCATATGACCTCCAACATTATTAGCATCTGTATAAATTGTATCATAAAATAATTATGAAACTGTTACGGAAATGTCCCCCTCTCCCAGCTCCCACCTTGTATCAAAATGCAAGGTACAATCCTAGGAATTCTGAGCTCCATCCTAGTCTTCACCTGTGCTAATCCAGTCTGGGTCATTTCTTGCATTTTCTAGTAAATTCTCTTTTCTACCCTTTCAAACTGTATGTATTTGTCAGGTTAAACTAGAAATGGAAATTTGGTTTGTTGTTGTTGTTTTGTTGTTGTTGTTTTTGTTGTTGAGATGGAGTTTCACTCTGTCCTCCAGGGTAGAGTGTAGTGGCATGACCTTGGCTTGCTGAAACCTCTGCATTTCTGTTCAAGTGATTCTCCTGCCTCAGCTTCCTGTGTAACTGGGATTACAGGCCTGCACAACCACACTCAGATAATTTTGTATTTTTAGTAGAGATGGGGTTTTACCATGTTGGCCAGGCTGGTCTCCAACTCTTTATCTCAAGCTTCCTTGGCCTCCCGAAGTGCTGGGATTACAGGTATGAGGCACCAAGCCCAGCCTAGAAATGTTCATTTCTTTCGCATGTCAGATCCCGTGCACATTGGGCAAGGTTTCTTTCCTCCATGGGGTGACTCAGAGATCCAGGCTAATGACATATTGGGGGTTTTTCATATTTTTCTGTGGCCTTCGAAGTTGTCATCTCAAGGGATGAGAAAAAGAGGGGGAAAACCAGCTGGCAGGGTCTTGGAAAAGAAGAAAGACATCACTTCTGCTCACATTCTCTTTTGACAAAACTCAGTCACGTGCTCTCAATGTATCTTCAAGGAGATGAGAAATATTATCTTTTTATGTGCCAAGCAGAGAAAACAGTGTAGTTGAAAACACAAGATGATCTCTGAGATATCATCCCTAGCATGAAAGTAGAGCATATTCATTTGAGTGAGCTCCCAGTGGTGCAAGGTTGATGGCAGGACAAAGAGCTGGAGAGGAAGAGGCCAGTGGGCAGGTCTTCCCTCCTGGCTCTCTGCAGCCCCGCAGTGGGACCCTTGCACAGAATTCAACCATCAGAGTCTTCTTTTGCAGGTCATTACTCTCTGACCTGTGTCTACACTAGGCTGTCCACACCTATTGAAGAAATCCCCGAGTTTCAGGCTTTTGGCTTCCTCAGTGACCTTTCCTTCTTTACTACAACAGTGAAGACAGGAAGTCACAGCCCCTGGGACCCTGGAGACAGGTAGAAGGAATGGAGGATTGAGAGCAGGACAGGCAACTTCAGAAGGCCAGAGAGGACACCTTCACGGAGACCCTAAACAGCATCATGGAGTATTACAATGACGGTAATGATCAGTGAACAACAGACCGCAGGGGTGGAAGGTCTAACCCAAGAGGCAGCCCCCCAAGTGTCAGTGACAAGAGGTCAGAAGGATGGAAATAGTCCCAACCCTAGAGGAGGAATAGGAGGCACAGCAGAAATGCAGACATTTTTGCATCCCTTTCAACTCACAGCAGATGTAGTCCCTCCTTCCCCATTGATTGTCCCATCCTCATCCCAGGCCTCAGCTCACACAGAAAGTGATGGCAGAGTCACTTCTTATCCGGGCATCTCTGACCTCTCCCCTTCACACCCCCACCCATCAAAGACTGATCCCCCCGTGAGAATGCATCAGACTCATCCTTGTCCAGGGAGGTCGCCTGGAGAGTAAGTCATTCTCAAAGTCACTCAGACTTGAGCTCACCTGGTGGCTCTGCAGTCCTCCTAGCTGTTGACAGTGAAAGTTTCCCAAAATATGTGGTCGAAGTCTGCAAACGTTGGAGCATTGAGACCTATCTCCAAACAATTTTGTCATATTTATGTCTATTCCATGAAGAATGTCAGTCTGTCCTCATCTCCCTTGCAGCTCCATTACCTAGGACAGGGTGCAGCCAACATTTGGGCAATTGAAATTTGTGGAATGAACAGAGAAAAGCACCTGGCACACACCATAGCCCATGCTCGGGGCTCAGAAAGTCCTGGGTTCAATACCACAAGATGTTAGAATTCTCTGAAGCCCTAAAGTTCCTTTTCTCCACAAGATGCAGAACGGGGAAGGGCCACTGGCACTGTGGTTGGAGGAGCTGGTGGCAGAGCCCATGCAGAGATGGTGTCTATGCCCCCAGCCCAGCACTCTTTCTCCTAAACCACACTGCCAGCCCCAAGGCCACCAACCTCAGGCCTGGTGAACTGCTGATGTTAAATTATCATAGAATGGCTGTCAGAAGATGGGCTTCTAAGTGCAGAAATGCCCAAGATGCTATATGGGATTTGAAGGTTTCTGAAAGGAGCAAGAAGGAGATAGGCAGATGTTTGAAGGGTGTGGGATGGGAGGTCTTGGTAAGGAAAATGACCCATGCTGTGTGTCAGCAATAGGAAAGGATGGGGAACAGGTGATCGGGAAAGACACTGGGAGAAGCTTTGATGGACAGAAATAGAAATGGCAAAGTGGATAATTATGAGGAAGGAGGATGAAGAGATGAACACAGGGTAATAGAAAATAATAGTAGGCAGGGCATGGTGGCTCACTCCTGTAATCCCAGCACTTGGGTTGACTGATGGGGGTGGATCACCGGAGATCAGGAGTTCGAGACCAGCCCAGACAACATGGTGAACCCTGTCTCTACTAATAATACACAAATAGCCTGGCATTGTGACACGTATTTGTGGTCCCAGCTACTCAGGAGGCTGAGGCAGGAGAATCACTTGAACCTAGGAGGCGGAGGTTGCAGTGAGCCAAGATCTTGCTATTGTACTCCAGCCTGGGTGACAAGAGCGAAACTTTGTCTAAAAATAATAATAGTAGCTGACACTTACTGAGCACTTACTTTGTGTCAGGCCCATCTATGAGCATATTTAATGCCCAGAATAACCCCCTAAAACAGTGCTCTTGGCATTGCCATTTAAGAGGTGAGGAAATAGAGGCACAGAGAGGTACTGGCTCCAGTTCAGGCAACATGCCAGGTGGGGGCCGGGAGAGACCTGGGACTTGAGCCCAGACAGTTTGAGAGCTGTGGGAGTCTATGTCAACAGCACCAACTAGTGCTGGCTAAACACCTGCTTTTGTTTTTATTTTTTGAGATACAGTCTAGCTGTGTCACTCAGGCTAGAGTGCAGTGGCGCAATCTTGGTTCATTGCAACCTCCACCTCCTGGGTTCAAGTGATTCTTCTGCCTCAGCCTCCTGAGTAGCTGGGACTACAGGCATGCCCCACCACACCTGGCTAATTTTTTTGTATTTTTAGTAGAAACGGGTTTTTACCATATTGGCCAGACTGGTCTCACACTCCTGACCTTGTGATCCATTTGCCTTGGCCTCCAAAAGTGCTGGAATTACAGGTATGGGCCACCGCGCCCAGTCAGCACCTGCTTTTATAATTAGAATACAGAGGCTGTGTTCCCCTGCCCTCAGGAGGTCAATTTCTGAGAGTTGTGGCTAATGGGCCAGAAGGTAGGGACTTTAGAGATTTGAGATAACAATATCAAACACCAGAAAGGAAGAAAGAAGTGATCAGATTGAGGTTGCTTAGGTAACAATATGAACTCCATCTAGAACAGAGAAAAATAGCCTTCCTTTACTTATATGAAATTACAAATAATTTCTATCCAATTTGAAAGTACAGAGATGGCCATTTAGGAACAGCTCAGGATTGCAGCTCCCAGTGAAAGCACAGAGGGTTAGTGGATGCAGCATTTCCAGACAGATTTTTATTGCTCACAGATCAGAAGATTCACAGGTGGAGGAGCCCCATGGCATACCAGTGTGGCTGCTTTGCCCCATGTGGCTGCTTTGCTGGTGTTCCAGCGCGGCAGTTCTCCATACAAAATACACTGGTCCGGGTGCCCTTTTAGCTGGCGATTGGAGCCCCAGGAAGTCGCCCATTCATCTGATTAAAAAGGGGACTGAACAGGGAGCCAGGCCAGGAGATTGCTGGGCAAAAAGAGCACCACGAATCTCAGCAGCGCCACTTAAGCCGGTGCAGTGAGTCGCTGCACGGGAAATCACACAGATCCCGGCACCTTTTCAACAGGTGACTGGAACACCTGGGAGAGAGTCCACTGTTCAACTAAAAAAAAAAAAAGGCTCTGAGGCAGGGAGCCAGGTGATCAGGCTCAGCTGGTCCCACCCCCGCAAAAGAACAGCAATCAGAAACTCTCTGGATTGAGAGTTTCACAGCAAGCACAGCTGAACTCGGGATGGTCCAGCTCTGTGGGGGAGGGGCGTCTGCCATTATTGAGGCACTCCACCACTATGGGGGTAGTCTGCCATTGCTGAGGCAGCCTACCATTGCCAAGGCAACCCGCCATTACAGAAAGAGTCTGCCAATACAGAGGTGGGCCACCACTGCTGAGGCAGTTCTAACTATACCCATATAAACAGGACTGCAGGGAAGTTCACACGAAGCTGGGCAGAGCCCACAGCAGCTCAGCAAAGTCTCTGCAGGCAGACAGTGACTAGGCTGCCTCCTAGCTGAGCAGGGCAGCCCTGAAAAAAAAGGCAGGAGCACAACGGAAACTCATAAATAAAGCCCTAACTCCCTGGGACAGAACACCTGGGAACAAAAGTACACTTTGGTGTGGTTGTGACAGCTTCCTCAGGACTCAGCAGAAATTCAAACAAATAATTGTCCTTAGGAGAGATGCTGTAGAAGAGATAGAAATCTATCCATATTCTGTAGCTTTTTTTTTTTTTTTGAGATGAAGTTTTGCTCTTGTTGCCCGGACAGTAGTGCAATGGCATGATTTTGGCTCACTGTAACCTCTGCCTCCCGAGTTCAAGTGATCCTCCAGTCTCAGGCTCCCAAGTAGCTGAGAACATAAGCTACAGGTATGTGTCACTATGCATGGTTAATTTTGTTTGATTTTTTTTTGAGACAAAGTCTTGCTCTGTCATTCAGGCTAGAGTACAATAGCACAATCTTGGCTCACTACAACTTCTGCCCCCCAGGTTCAAGCGATCCTCCTGTCTCAGCCTCCTAAGCAGCTGAGATTACAAGTGTATGCCAGCATGTTCAGCTACATTTTGTATTTTTAGTAGAGATGGGGGTCTTAACCATGTTGGCCAGGCTAGTCTCAAACTCCTGACTTCAGGTGATGCTTCTGCGTCAGCCTCCCAAAGTGCTGGGATTACAGGCATGATCCAGGTCTCATATTCACATTCCTTTAAGACCCAAAACAAACTGCTTAAATTTTGAATTACTTCATTTAATAGGACCTATTTGTCAGAGACAGTGAAGAGTCAGGAGGACTAATTTGTGTACTGATAGTGGCCTAGAAGGGGTTATGCTCTGGCTTATTTCTGTGTCCATGCAGGTTTAGGAGATTATGATAAAGTGACTCGGAAGTCTAGGGGATTGGGTGGACCAGGCTGTTGCCACAGATTTAGGTTCTAGGAAGAGGGATAAGCCAAAAGTCCTCCAGGCTTTCTTGCTTCCTTCTCGGAATAGGAGGACTGGATCTTAATATTAACAAGCTAGTGCTAGTGATTTTACTTTTTCTGGCCTAAAATTATATAACATGCTTTAACAAATGCAGCCACTTTCTATTGCTTCTAATTTGAACTTGACTTTTCATTTGTGTTACTTTCAAACAAAGAAGGTGCATGAGAGCTAATTTTCTTACCTAACATAACCTCCCAGGTGAAACCAATAAATTGTTTTTTTGGAGCCAGAGTCTCCTTCTGTTGCCCAGGCTGAAGTGCAGTGGCAAAACTTGGCTCACTGCAACCTCCACCTCCTGAAACTAATAAGCTGTAACTAAGGTTATACAACTAATCACCAATGTACAGGGTATTTTCCAAAAGATGCAAGCAGTTTTTATAAAATCTAGAATCTTCAAAGGTAGCTCAGAGAAAGGAAAATCCAAGATGGCTCGTGGAGGGGAAGAGAATCAACAAGTGTTCATGCAGATATCAAATAAAAAAAGAATTTCCTAAGCCAGATTGAACTCTGAACCCAGGCTGCCCCTGTGAGACAGCAAAGCCCAGCTACTGAGCTACAGCACTGAGCAGTCTCCACTGGAGTCTCCCAGAAGTCGACAGCAGCCAGTTTTGAGCTTGCAAAGATTTCTAACTGTTCCAGATCATTTTTAGGGTTGACTATAACATAAACTTCAAAATTTCTGTATGCTGGATGGTAGAAACCAAGAGAAAATACTGCCACATGGCTAGAAGATCAAACTCCCAAGAACATAACAGAAGAGGGAAACTTCACCCATTTTGTTGTTGTTGTTGTTGTTGTTTGTTTGTTTCAGAAACTTCTTTTTTGTTTGTGGTTTTTTTTTGAGACAGAGTCTTGCTCTGTCTCCCAGGCTGGAGTGCAGAGGTGTGATCTCAGCTCACTTCAACCTCTGTCTCCTGGGTTCAAGCAATTTTCCCTTTTTCAGTCTCCTGAGTAGCTGGGACTACCGGTACATGCCCACCCCCAAAACTGGCTAATATTTGTATTTTTAGTAGAGATGAGGTTTTGCTATGTTGGCCAGGCTGGTCTTGAATTCCTGATGTCAGGTGATTTGCTCACCTCAGCTTCACAAAGTACTGGGATTACAAGCATGCACCACCGTGCCCGGCCTGTTTCAGAGACTTCTTAGCAGAAGTTTCAACAAGTGGTCTCTGGGTAAGATGGTGATCCAGATAACAGAAAAGACAGGAAAGGGAAAGAGAGAGGGAGAGAAAGAGAGGCATTGCCTATGGCACAGCGGGAAAGATGAGGCACTCAGGAAAGCCAGAGAAAGACCCATGGATTCCACTGAATCAGAAGTTTAGGTGGCTGCTTGTTGGTTGTGAAAGAATCTTTTTTGTGGAATTCCAATCAGCTCTCAAGTTTTCCACTTCAGGGAGGAAAAAGCTTCCCATGTTCCATGATCCTGTACTGGCCTAATTCTGTAAGCCACAGCCATCAGCAAAAAGTTGAAAGCAGATCAATCCAAAGGCGGGGCTGAGCATGGTGGCTCATGCCTATAATCCCAGCACTTTGGGAGACCTAGGTGGGTGGATCGGGAGTTCAAGACCAGTCTGGCCAACATGGTGAAACCCTGTGTCTACTTAAAATACAAAAATTAGCTGGGCATGGTGGCATGCACCTGCAATCCCAGCTACTTGGGAGGCTGAGGCAGGAGAATCTCTTGAACCCAGGAGGCAGAGGTTGCAGTGAGCCGAGATGTCACCATTGCATTCCAGCCTAGGTGACAGAGCAGGACTCTGTTGAAAAAGAGAGAGAGAGAGAGAGAAAGGAAAGAAAGAATGAGTGAATGAATTGGGGGCAAGTCTGCAGTGCAAAGCAAAAGCAAATTTATTAGGAAAATAAATAAAAGAATAGCTACTCCATAGGCAGAAGAGCAATGTGAGCTGCTCAATAAAGAATACTTACATTTATTTCTTGATACTCAAGAAATAAATGTAAATATATGCTAAATAAGGGGTGGATTATTCATGAGTTTTACAAGAAAGGGGTGGGCAATTTCCAGAAATGAGTGTTTCTCTTCTTTTTAGACCATGTAGTGTAACTTTCTGATGCTGCCATGGCATTCATTAACTGTCATGGCACTGGTGGGAATGTCTTTAGCATGTTAATGCATCATAATTAGCATATGACTATCTGTGAGAACATTTAGAGATCACTTTCATTCCCATCTTGGTTTTGGTGGATTTTTGTGGCTTCTTTACTGCAAACTCTTTCATCAGCAAAGTCTTTGTGAACTGTATCTTGTGCCAATCTCCTGTTTATCCTGTGACTTAGAACGCCTAACCTCATCAAAATGCACTCTTAGTCTAAGCCCCATTTTACCCAGCACCCATTCCAGATGCAGTTGCTCTGGTTCAAACGCATCTGATGTGGCTACAGAGTGCTGGAATGTGGCTTGTCTGAACTGCAGTGTGCTAGAAAATTAAAATACAAGGTTATGCTCAGATTTAGCTTCAAAAATTTATATGCTTTATTAACTATTACATACTAATCACATAGTAAAATAAGAATATTTTGGATATATTGAGCTCATTAAATTGTTACAATCAATTCCACCTGTTTCTTTCATTTTTATTTTGATACAGTCTCTCTGTCACCAGGCTGCAGTGCAGTGGTGCAATCTCAGCTCACTGCAACCTCTGCCTCCCAGGTTCAAGCGATTCTCCCTCCTCAGCCTCCCAAGTAGCTGGGATTATAAGTGCCTGTCACCACACCCAGCTAAATTTTTGTATTTTTAGTAGAGACGGGTTTTTGCAATGTTAGCCAGGCTGATCTCAAACTCCTGACCTCAGGTGGTCCACCACATCGGCCTCTCGAAGTGCTGAAATTACAGGCATGAACCACTGCACCTAGCCCCACCTTTTGCTTTTTAGTTTTTAACATTTGGTTACTGGAAAAATCAAAATTTACATGTGGTTCATATTTTACTGCAGAGATTGCCTCCTTTTTGAAATCTCAGGCTGCCCGCATGTATTAGTCCATTTTCACACTGCTTACTGTACTGTTTGTACAAATGCCTCTGACTGTATAATATTTTTAAAAAGTGGTTTGATTGAATCATAGTTCTAAATGACTGAGGAATCCTCAGGAAACTTACAATCATGACGATGACAGAAGGTGAAGGGAAGGCAAGGCACATCTTACATGGTGGAAAAAGAGAATTGGGGTGGGGGAGACGTGCCACATTTTTAAACCATCAGGTACCTTGAGAACTCTCTTACTGTCACAAGAACAGCATGAGGATAATCTGACCCAGTGATCCAATCACCTCTCACCCAGTCCCTGCTCTGACATGTGGGAATTACAATCCTTTTTTTTTTTTTTTTTTTGAGACAGAGTCTCACTCTGTAGCCCAAGCTGGAGTGCAGTGGCACATTTTCAGCTCATTGGAACCTCCACCTGCCGGGTTCAAGCAGTTCTCCTGCCTCAGCCTCCTGAGTAGCTGGCTACAGGTGTGTACCCCCACAGCTGGCTAATTTTTGTAGTTTTAGTTAGAGACAGTGTTTCACCATATTCACCAGGCTGGTCTGAACTCCTGACCTCGTGATCCACCCATCTGGGCCTTCCAAAGTGCTGGGATTACAGGCATGAACCACCGCACTCGACTCAGAATTACAATATGAAATTAGATTTGGGTCGAGCCACAGAGCCAAACCAAATCACTGCAAAGGATCTGTAGCAAGGAAGGTCATAAAATCCGAATTTTTAAAATAATTGTCATTGTTTTTTAAATTTATGAATAACTATATTATAAATACATATGATGTTACAGACAAGGTTAAAGGCAAATATCCTCTGGGGTTGGCCTGGCTCAGATCAGGGAAGAAATCCTCTGCTTGTAAAGGCTGTAGCCTAGGCTGTTAATTTTGCTTCATTCAGCCCAGTGTCTGATCAAGTTTTCTGTCACTCAGGGCCTGAAGGCTAAGTCCTGAAACCTTATCCAATCAGGGGCAGTAGATTAGAAACTGTCCAATCAAGTGCGCAGCTGGAGAGAACAGGATGCTTCCGTAATGTTGCCGGTCCTTTGTGTTTCTCCATATCCAGACTTCCAGTTCTTCTCTTCACCGCTCTGCGTCCTCTACTCCTACAGGCCAAGCCTCTGTGGCCCTGTGTCCTGCAGGTATTCCCAGATTTATGGCTAAAAGACCAGGACCCCTTGGAAGCCGAGAAATGGTGAGTGCTGAGTCTGTCATGGTGAGAGAGGGGTGGGAGCTGGTTGGAACTGGCTGAAAGTGGCTGTAGCAGGACCCAAGCTTCCTTGCAGTCAGCTCCGAAGTCTGAGGAACCAAATCCTCATTGGCCCAGCTCGGTTCTTAGTCCCCTGGAGCTGTAAGATGGTGCCTGGGCCAGCAGCTGGGACCCTGGGAGTTCTGTCTTTTTCCTCTGCTGTGGCTTTGCCCTGGACTGGAGCCTTCTGTGGGTAGCTCTATGCTCCTAGCGCCTCATCTCACCCAGATTATGCAGGGATGGGAAAGTCATGGGGGGAATCCTGACTCAAGGTGCAGGATTCATGAGTGGGAAAAGCTGTGGTACCTGGGGTCCCTAGTTCCTTATTTTTCCTTTTAGAAATGTATCAGAGTTACTGTAAAAATATTAGAGAATTTGATTAAAGTGTGATTAAAGAATCATAGAGCGCCCCACTATGGTTTATGGGTTGTGGTCCATGGGAGAGACTTGAAGAAAAGTCTGTTGTAAGTTGCATAATGAAGCAAACCAAATTCAATAATTGAATTGGTACAGTTATGTAGTTTCCTTATTTGTATGTAAGATTCAGGTAAAAATTTATTAACTATGTTATCAGATTAATTGGCATTTTGTGGTTGACCAAGCTTAATTTATGTCTTCAACATACATAGTAATTTCCAAGAAATGCTTTTTTTTTTTTTGAGATGTAGACTTGCTCTGTTGCCCAAGCTGGAGTGGAATGGCATGCTCTCGGTTCACTGCAACCTTGGTCTCTTGGGTTCCAGCGATTCTCCCAACTCAGGCTCTGGAGTAGCTGGGATTACAGGCACCTGCCACAACACTCAAATATTTTTTTTGTATTTTAGTAGAGACGGGGTTTTACCATGTTGGCCAGGCTTATCTCGAACTCCTGACCTCATGTGACCCACCTGCCCCAGCCTCCCAAACTGTTGGGATTACAGGCGTGAGCCACCACTCCTTGCCCCTATTAAACTGATTTCTGAATTTTATGCTAAACTTTATGAGATAGGACTGGGCACCTTCTAGAAGAAGTTTGTTCATATTACTAATTGTTTACTAATATCCTGTAATGGAAATAAGTAAATGATATGTGTATTGTCTGAAAGAGATACTTTTGCTTTTCTCATTGAGCTATTTAAGCACCTTAAAGTTTTTTTTTTTTTTTTTTTTGCCTTGTATAAACACTGCATTTCAGTAATCTTTCTGGATTAATCTGACATTTACTTTCAAAAACTCAGTGACCATCTCTGACTTGGAAATTAAAGCTTAGCCCTGTGACTCCAAGCTAAGGCTAATATTGAGCCTGCAATAGGAGATTATTGAAGTCCTTGTCAGTTCTTTCTAGGGAGCCACCCCTGCAGATGTCCCAGCCTGCTCACCCCATCCATGGAAGAAGCCTTTATACTGAGATAAGCTACAGAGCCCAGGATAGCTGGGGACCCACAGGCAGATGCAGTTAGGGTTAGAATGGGTGGGAATTGTTGCTGTTTGGGGTGCAGTTTCTAGACTTTGTGAAATAAAATGAAGTCAGATTTAGGTAAGATGTTCTGAATCCCAACAACAGAAAAAAAGTACCAAGTATAAGATTTTTCAGGGAGATATCATTTAGGCAGACAAGGACTATCTTTTTCACAGAGTATAGCAAACAAGTTTAGAAAGAAGGTGGAATAAGAACATGATAGAAGGGGCAAAATTAGATTCTAGATCAGAAAATGTTTTGCCTTGAAGTCAACAGATTCTTAAAAAGAGACAGAAAATGGGGTTGTATGTTGACTCAGACTGAGGATAGCTTAAAAGTCAGGAGCCCAGGGAGAAGATAAAAATTTAAGCAAAGTTGATTAAAAAGTATTTTGTTTTGACCACTGAAGAAAAGTGTTTAGCTGATTTTATAAGAAAAAGGTGAAAATTTGCAGAGTCTATGTCTGTCTATGTGATAAGTAAGAAAATATAACACCATCTAAGTCATCATGGGAAAAGTCTTTCTACTATGCTGTTGCTGAAAAACACAAAGGTTGGATTATTTCATTTTAGAGTCAGAGTCGCGCTCTATTGCCCAGGCTGGAGTTCAGTGGTGCAATCTCAGCTCACTGCAACCTCTACCTCCTGAGTTCAAGCAATTCTCCTGCCCTGGCCTCCCAAGTAGCTGGGATCATGGGCACCCACCCACCTCTGCACCTGCCTAATTTTTTGTATTTTTAGTAGAGACAGGATTTTGCCATGTTGGCCAGTTTAGTCTCAAACTTCTGACCTCAGGTGGTCCACCCTCCTTGGCCTCCCAAAGTGCTGGGATTACAGGCAAGATCCACTGTGCCTGGCTGGAGAATTTTAATAATCACAGCTATTTGCCAGGATTATTTATGCCCCATCTTTCCCAAACTCTTTTTTAGTTTTTTGGTCTTATACATTTTTTTCCATTTGGCTGTTTCTGGGTTGCATGTTTTATAGTAAACTGGTTAATGTAAGTACAGAATTTTGCTGAATTCTATGAGTATCTCTATCAAATTATTGAACTTGAGGGGAATTACGGGAGTCCCCAATTTACAGACAGTAGCTCAGAAGCATAGATGGGTCCCTGGGATTTGTGACAAGCATGTGCAGCAAGTGTAATATGGTGAGAATGAACTCTGAATATGGTCTGTGCTAACTCTGGGTGGTATCAGGACAAAAATCTCAGACAAGTTGATGTTAAAAAAAATTGCTTTGTGCCAGTCCTGGCCAACATGGTGAAACCCTGTCTCTACTAAAAAGAAAAAATTAGCTGAATGTGGTGGTGTGAGCCTGTAATCCCAGCTACTCGGGAGGCTGAGGCAGGAGAATCACTTGAACCTGGGAGGTAGAGGTTGCAGTGAACTGAGATTGAGCCACTGCAGTACAGCTTGGGTGACAGAGTAAGACTCTGTCTCAAAAGAAAGAAAAAGAAACAGGAAAATGCTTGGTGTTTAACAAACGCCACAGATTGGGTGTCAGAAAAAAGATGTTACAGAGCCTGGCCTGGAGGGGCCTCTGGGTGTCTGGGAAGGGGAGGCTTAGTTCTCCTGCACACAGGCTGTCACACTGCATATTGTCCTGTGAATCTAGGTCTCCTCTCAGGGGGAAAGGGGACTAACCACATAAGGAAAAGGAATTGTGAAAACAGACCTCTTTCTTTCTCAGTAGCCAACACATGATTCTCATGCATTCACAAGCACACCCACTAGACACTGATGTGTACACACCCCTCCCAGGACTAGGCACCACCCTCAAGAGTTCCACCGCAGCACATTAGCTTTCGGTGTTTCTTACCAAAATTCCACCAAAGTGCCTACAGCTCCCTGGCATATTCCGAGTCCCAACACTGAATCTGTAGTAGAAACCTGTTTCCTCCACCAATGTAGGGTTCTGTACCACGTGATCACAGTCTAATCTGCCTGCATGGACATAGGAATAAATCAGAGTATAGCCCCACACGGACCACTGTCTGTAGCGCAAACCAGTCCTTCCACTTACCTTGAACTTTCCCACCCATAAGTTTTTGTCTTGTTTTGTTTTGTTTTATTGAGACCAAGTCTTGCTCTGGCACGATCTGACTCACTGCAACCTCCGCCTCCCAAGTTCAAGTTATCCTTCTGCCTCAGTCTACTGAGTCATTGAAATTAGAAGTGAGTGCCACCATGCCTGGCTAATTTTTGTATTTTTAGTAGAGATATATGGGGTTTCACCATGTTGGCCAGGCTGGTCTCCAACTCCTGACGTCAAGTGATCCGCCCACCTCAGCCTCTCATAGTGCTGTGATTACAGGCATGAGCCACCATGCTTGGCCGAATTTTTTTCTTTTTACCTTTTATTTTAGGTTCAGGAGTACATATGCAGGTTTGTTATATAAGTTTTTTGTGTACAGATTATTTTATCACTCAGGTACCCAACCGATTTTTTTTCTGATTTTCTTCATCCTCCGACCATCCACCCTCAACTGGGCCTCAGTGTCTGTTGTTCTCTTATTGGTGTATTGGTGTCCACGTGTTCTCATTGTTCTGCTCCCACTTATAAGTGACAACATACAGTATTTGATTTTCTGTTCCTGTACTAGTATTCTAAAAATAATAGTTTCCATCTCCATCCATGTTTCTGCAAATGACATGTTGTTATTCTTTCTTGTAGCTGCATCGTATTTCATGGTGTATACATACCACATTTTCTTTATCCAGTCTACCATTGAAGACATACAGGTTTATTTCTTGTTTCTGCTTTTAGAATAGTGCTGTAAAACATGTGTACATGTGTCTTTATGATAGAATAACTTACATTCATTGGGTGTATTCCCAGTTGTGGGATTGCTAAGTCAAATGGTAATTCTGCTTTCAGGTTTTTGAAAAATTGTCACACTGCCTTTCTCAATGGTTAAGCAAATTTACACTCTCACCAGCAGTGTATGCACATTCCATTTCTCCACAACCTCACAAGTATCTGTTTTTTTCAGTTTCTAGTCTGATTGTGTTTATTTAAATTATTTCTTTTTTCTTCATTAGTCTACTGTATTATCTATCTTACTAATTTTTTCATAGAATCAACTTTTGGTTTTGTGGGACTTTTTTTTATTTTTTTGAGATAGAGTTTCACTCTTTCGCCCAGGCTGGAGTGGAGTGGCACAATCTCAGCTCACTGCAACCCTCACATTTCGATTTTAAGCGATTCTCCTGCCTCAGCCTCCCAAGTAGCTGAGATTACAGGTGCCTACCACCACACCTGGCTAATTTTTGTGTTTTTAGTAGAAATGGGATTTTAGCATGTTGGCAAGGCTGTTCTCAAACCCCTGACCTTGTGATCCACCCACCTTGGCCTCCCAAAGTGCCGGGATTACAGGCATGAGCCACTCACTGTGCCTGGCCTGTTTTTATAGATATTTATGTTTCAGCCTTGTTCATTTCAGCTCTGACTTTGGTTATTTCTTGTATTTTGTTAGCTTTGAAGTTGGTTTGCTCTTTCAGAACTCTTTCATTGATAACATTAAGTTTTAAATTGAGATCTTTCTTTTTGATGTGGATGTTTAGTGTTACACATTTCATTCTTACAGGTGCCATAGCTGTGACCCAGAGATTCTGGTATGTTGTATTTCGGCTCTAATTAGTTTCTTTTTTTTTTTTTTTTTTTTTTTACGGAGTTTCGCCCTTGCTACCCAGGCTGGAGTGCAATGGCGCGATCTTGGCTTACTGCAACCTCCGCCTCCTGGGTTCAGGCAATTATCCTGTCTCAGCCTCCTGAGTAGCTGGGATTACAGGCACAGGCCACCATGCCCAGCTAATTTTTTGTATTTTTAGTAGAGACGGGTTTCACCATGTTGACCAGGATGGTCTCGATCTCTTGACCTCGTGATCCGCCCACCTTGGCCTCCCAAAGTGCTGGGATTACAGGCATGAGCCACCGCTCCCAGCCCTCTAATTAGTTTCAATTTTTTTTTTATTTCTGCCTTAATTTCATTATTTACAGAATAGCCATTCAGAAGCTGATTATTCAATTTTTATGTAATTTTATCATTTTGGATGTGTTTCATATTGAATTATTATTCTATACATTCCCTTGTTAAAATTAATAGATAAACAAAAGAAGAAATGAAAATGTTGTGCTCTTAATCTAAATGCTAAAAATAATTCAACACTTAGTACGAATTTCCAGGGTGCTATGAAAATTAAATCACATTATGTGTTATTCCCAGCACAGTATTCTGTGACATGCTCCTGAGCACATAGTACCTGCTCAACAAACACTTTGTTAGTACATGTTTCCCAAGTGCAGACTTGCTCAGACATTGTTGCCTTCTGTTGTCTCTGTAAACTTTAAAAAGCCAACAAAAAATGTATTTCAGGATGGAGATTTGTTGTTGTCTTTATTTGTACCAGAAATATTTGTATTGTGACAGTTGTGGTGGACTCTTTTTATTTTTGCGATGGAGTCTCCTTCTGTCATCCAGGCTGGAGTGCAGTGGCACTATCTCAACACACTTCAGGCTCTGCCTCCTGGGTTCAAGCAATTCACCTGACTCAGCCTCCTGAGTAGCTGGGATTACAGTTGTGAGCCACCGCAACTGGCCAGGGATTCTGCTGTGCCTGCTTTTTCTAACTAACGCTAATAATGTGTCTGGGAAAGCACAATCAGCTTTTATCCTGGGGACTTTTTCCCAAGTGCAGACTTACTCAGACATTGCTGCCTTCTGTTGTCTCTGTAAACTTAAAAAAGCCAACAAAAAATATATTTCAGGTTGGAGATTGATTGTCTTTATTTGTACTGGAAGTATTTGTATTGTGACAGTTTTCAACAAGACAGGGGACTTGTTGAAAAAGCCCATTCCTTGGCGATCATTAAAAAATCTAGAGACAACAGATGCTGGAGAGGATGTGGAGAAATAGGAACACTTTTACACTGTTGGTGGGAGTGTAAATTAGTTCAACCATTGTGGAAGACAGTGTGGCGATTCCTCAAGGACCTAGAAATAGAAATTCCATTTGACCCAGCAATCCCATTACTGGGTATATATCCAAAGGATTATAAATCGTTCTACTATAAGGACACGTGCACATGAATGTTGATTGCAGCACTTTTTACAATAGCAAAGACCTGGAACCAACCCAAATGCCCATCATTGATAGACTGGACAGGGAAAATGTGGCACATATACACCATGGAATATTATGCAGCCATCAAAAACGATGAGTTTGTGTCCTTTTGTAGGGACATGGATGAACCTGGAAACCAACATTCTCAGCAAACTGACACAAGAGCAGAAGATCAAACACCGCATGTTCTCACTCATAGGCAGGTGTTGAACAATGAGAACACATGGACACAGGGAGGGGAGCACTACACACTGGGGTCAGTTGGGGGGAAATAGGGGAGGGACAGTGTGGGGTGGGAGTTGGGGAGAGATAGCATGGGGAGAAATGCCGGATGTGGGTGATGGGGAGGAAGGCAGCAAATCACACTGTCATGTGTGTACCTATACAACAATCTTGCATGTTCTTCACATGTACCCCAAAACCGAAAATGCAATAAAAAAAAGAAAAAAAAAAAGCCCATTCCTAGACCTTTTTGGATGCTGTAGAATTACATTGCATAAAGCAGTGCCAAGATTACCAAGTGATTTATAAACTTGACGGGTTTAAGATACATTCAGGAGAGTTTAGTTTAACCTTTGCATCAAAGGAATGCTGCACTGCCTGTCCTGTTTCAGTTTGGAAGGAAGAGGTCAGTGTAGTTTATGCTCCCATTACTGTAAAAAAAAATTGTTGGTGTCTAATAGGAGAGGGCAAGGAAAAATAAACAGGAGTTCAAGACCAGCTTGCCAACATGGAGAAACCCCATCTTTACTAAAAATAGAAGAATTAGCTAGGCATGGTGGCTCACACCTGTAGTCCAAGCTGCTTGGGAGGGTGAGGCAGGATAATTGCTTCAACCTGGGAGACGGAGGTTGCAGTGAGCCAAGATCATGCCACTGCACTCCAGCCTGGGTGACAGAATGAGACTCAAGACTCGGTCTCAAAGAAAAAAAAAAAAAAAAGACATGTCCATGTTTATGTACTTAATTTTATAATTTATCATCTAGAAAAGTAGATCTACAGTGGTATTGTGGCTCTTATGCTATCCTCTTTTCTCAGAGTTAGAGAATACTTCTGTGTTAAAAAATTATCTTACTGAATAATTTTAGTCACTCTTATAAGTTAAAACCACTTCTTTTTACTCTCTTTTTTAACTTGAGTCAAATAAAAATCTCTGCCTATGGCCACTTGGTAAGTGTTTGTGCCTTCATGAGTGTTTTTTATTTCAGGGCCTGTTGGCATTCAGAGATGTAGCCATAGAATTCTCTTTGGAGGAGTGGCAATGCCTGGATCATGCTCAGCAGAATTTATATAGAGATGTGATGTTAGAGAACTACAGAAACTTGGTTTCCCTGGGTGAGGATAGCTTCCATACACAATTCCTAATATAGTTCCTTTCTTTTCTAAGATGCTTTTTGGTAATTTATGTTTGCATGAATTAATTTTAGATCTCCTATTTTAAGAAATTCTTGGAGATTCATTGGTGTAGAACAAATTCTTCAAGATGTTTTATCTCGACCTGAACTTTTCCCTTTCCTGAGCTTATGCATCCTTTGTTTTAGGATAGTGGCAATTCCAAAACTATTGTGGCATAAAATGTCATTGCCCACATCTTAGAATTCAATTGCCACCATCAATTTTTGATTTAGTAGTACTGAAGTGTGAAATTAAGGACCTACATTCTAAATATTTAGAAAGTTCTGTTATGAATCAATATTAATTTTCTGGAATTTTGTATTATATCCTCTTTACTAAGCACAATACTAGGTTGGTAATTAAAGAATTTACTAAGATTTATGTTACCTTTTTTTCATAATAAAACAGGTATTGCTGTCTCTAAGCCAGACTTAATCACCTATCTGGAGCAAAACAAAGAGCCCTGGAATATAAAGAGAAATGAGATGGTAGCTAAACACCCAGGTAAGTGAGAGTAAAAGAAGCAGGATGACACAAATGAGAGGCACAAAAGTCAAGGAGGAATACAGTCCTTCAAATGTGTTCTGGGGAACTGTGCTTCAGTGGAGTTTCTGAGAAGCCTGAGTAATTATTTTCCTTTGCTCTCATATATGGACACCTGTCTCGTGGCTTTAAATTCTCCAAGGATTCTACTTTTGCTTCAGTAATCTTCCTTCAATTTCAGAGTGTGAGCCAAAGTTTTCTTTATGGCTTATAAGGTAATGCACAAACTGGTTTGCCATTGCTTTTGGGAATACACAAATATCTGCATATTTTTGAAAAACTATGTTACACCATTCTTAAAAATCTTTTTTTGCATCATGTGTAAAATGTGTGAGAATAGTCGTTTCTGTTTCATTGGTGGTTGTCCATTTTTCTGCATATGCCATTCCTTGTTCATTACTATAGCCTTGAAATGTATTTTAAAGTTTTTTACAAAATTTTTTTATTTTTAAATTTTTATCCATGTATTTATTTATTTAGAGGTTGTCATATGAGACTTGCTATGAAGGGATATGTAAACAGGATACCTCTTATGTCTTCATTTTACTGTGTTGCATATTTTAGATATAGAGTCATAAATTGAATTGCTGTATTATGTAATTTCATTTCTAATTATTTGAAGAATATTCATGATATTTCTTATGATGGCTGCATTTTTTTTCTCATCAACAACTTACATAAGTTTCAGTTTCTTTACATAATCAACATAGTTGGTGTTTTTAAAAGAAATTATAGTGGCCATTCAAATCTATGTAAGGTAATTGTGTTTTGTATTTTGATTTTGTTTTTCATTTTTCTATAATTATTAATTTTGTGCAACTTTTCAAATGCTTCTTCCAATTCGTATACCTTTTTAATTAAAATTTAATTTAATCATTTGGTCCATTTTTTTCTTTTCTTTTTTTTTTTTTTTTTCTTTTTTTTTTTTTTTTTTTGAGATGGAGTTTTGCTCTTCTTGCCCAGGCTGGAGTGCAATGGTGCAGTCTCAGCTCATGGCAACCTCTGCCTCCTGGATTCAACCTATTCTCCTGCCTCAGCCTCCTGAGTAGCTCCTATTACAGGGATGTGCCACTATGCCCAGCTAATTTTGTATTTTTAATAGAGATGGGGTTCTGCCATGTTGGCCAGACTGATCTCAAACTCCTGACCTCAGGTGATCTGAAGCCATCTCAGGTTCCCAAAGTTCTAGGATTACAGATGTGAGCCATCATGCCCAGCTCATTTGTCCATTTCTAAATCAACTAATTCAGTTTACTGTTACAACAGTATATTTTAAACTGATTTTAAAAAGTGACTTCAGTGGCATAGAAAAATTTGTTATCATTATATTTAAATATAATTTGTTTGTTTAGCTTCTTAATTTTTTTACATTTTTTTTGTTTTTTTTTTTCTTCCACAATTTGTTTATTTTTATTGTCCCAAGTCTTTTGTTATTTTTATTTTTCTGATTTTATTTAGGTGTCTGGTTTTTTTTTTTTTTTTCCATTGAGCATAGCATGAATTATCTTAAATTTTTAAAGGTAATATGCACATCTTTATTTTTATCATTGCAATTTTTTATTTTTTTATTGAACAACGTTGTTCTTTGTGTACATTGTAATCTTTGCTTGAGATTTAGACATTAACGTAAAACTACTTTTCACAATCTTTGTAATGCAGCTCTTTTCTGACATAGCCTATAAC
Source organism: Sapajus apella (assembly GCF_009761245.1). Classification (NCBI taxonomy): domain Eukaryota; kingdom Metazoa; phylum Chordata; class Mammalia; order Primates; family Cebidae; genus Sapajus; species Sapajus apella. The sequence continues at coordinate 84,181 of NW_022437194.1, forward strand.
CAATTGTCTTGGCTAGAGATTCTGGGAGTCTCTCAAACATTGTTCTCAGGATGTGTCCTGTGTGCAATTCGGTATTTACTTTTTCAGTTAAAAGACCTCTCCATGTTTCTTCTTGACAGTCGGTACTTTCTACACCTGTTTAATGTCCATGGTGCTGCAGTCTTTCTGCTGTTGTAACATTCACTTTTGATCTCAAAAGACTTAAAATTGTCATTTCAAAGTATACCACCATTTCATTTGGCATGTTCTGTCCTGGAAGATAGAAAGACCCCCATAAGCCAAACGTAAAGACATAGTTGCCAGTATTTTTCTTGTCTTTTGAGATAGAAGCCAGAAGTTGACAGTTTACTCCTAAAGACACCATGTTCTTCTATTGGGGCTGAGAAAGGACTGTGTTGGGAAATGTAGCAGACTTTTCTTTCTACAGGGCTCTTGGCATTGTGCTTATCTGGTGCACACACTTTATTTATAAATTTCCAATGGAGATATTTTGATCACTGTTTTTGTTAGTTTATACATCTATAAAGAAATTACAGCCTGTGGTATTTTAATATGCCATTTTGCTAATGTACCTGGTATAATTTTATGCATTTGATTTTTAAAGTATATTTATCTGAGTCTATTAAGTGGAGTCAGTTGCAATTTTTATGTCTTTCAGTTATGTATTCATATTTTACCCAAGACCTTCAGCCAGATAAAGGCATAAAGGATTCACTCCAAAAAGCAATACCAAGAAAATACGGAAAAAGTAATACCAAGAAGATATGTGGACATGAGAATTTACAATTTAAAAAATGCAATGAAAGTGTGGGTGACTGTGAGGTGCACAAAAGAAGTTATAATGAAGTTAATCAATGTTTGTCAACTACACATAACAAAATATTTCAGACTCATAAATATGTCAAAATCTTTGGTAAATTTTCAAATTCTAATAGGCATAAGACAAGACATACTGAAAGGAAACATTTCAAATGTAAAAACTATGGCCAGTCATTTTGCATGCTTTCACACCTAAATCAACATCAGATAATTCATAATAGAGAGAATGCCTACAAATGTGAAGAATGCAGCAAATCATTTAACTGCTTCTCAACCCCTACTAAACATAAAAGAATTCATACTGGAGAAAAACCCTGCAGATGTGAGGAATGTGGCAAAACTTTTAGCTGGTCCTCAACCCTCACTAAACATAAAAGAATTCTTACTGGAGAGAAACAGTACACATGTGAAGAATGTGGCAAAGCCTTCAGCTGCTCCACAATCCTTACTGACCGCAAGAGAGTTCATACTAGAGAGAGACCCTACACATGTGAAGAATGTGGCAAAGCCTTTAGCCGGTCCTCAAACCTTGCTAACCACAGGAGAGTTCATACTGGAGAGAGACCCTACACATGTGAAGAATGTGGCAAAGCCTTTAGCCAGTCCTCAAACCTTGCTAACCACAGGAGAGTTCATACTGGAGAGAGACCCTACACATGTGAAGAATGTGGCAAAGCCTTTAGCCGGTCCTCAAATCTTGCTAACCACAGGAGAGTTCATACTGGAGAGAGACCCCACATATGTGAAGAATGTGGCAAAGCCTTTAGCTTAATCTCAAACCTCATTTCCCACAAGAGAATTCATACTGGAGAGAGACCATACACATGTAAAGAATGTGGCAAAGCCTTTAGCTTATCCTCAAACCTCACTTACCACAAGAGAATTCATATTGGAGAGAAACCC